>NW_026652282.1:99998952-100020594 GCF_009828535.3 Hylobates moloch | reverse complement strand
TTTTTTTTTTTTTTTTTTTTTTTTTGGAGACGGAGTCTCGCTCTGTCACCCAGGCTGGAGTGCGCTGGTGTGATCTCAGCTCACTGCAAACTCTGCCTCCTGGGTTCAAGCGATTCTCCTGCCTCAGCCTCCCGAGTAGCTGGGATTACAGGTGTGCACTGCCACGCCCGGCCAATTTTTGTATTTTTAGTAGAGACTGGGTTTCACCATGTTGGCCAGGCTGGTCTCGAACTCCTGACCTCAAGTGATCCACCCACCTCGGCCTCCCAAAGTGCTGGGATTACAGGCGTGAACCACTGTGTCTGGCCAGGGTTGCTTTGGTTTTCTGTTGAATTGATATATGCCCCGGCCTTTGAGACAGAACAATTATCCCTTCTACCTGATAAGCTTCCCTTAGGCACCTAATTTCGACCATGTCTTGGGGATTGCACCACTGACTTCAGAAAAGGGAGTAGGAAGGGACCCAAGTATGTCTGTTATCTAAACCTCAAATCCCAAGTCTGTACAGTCATCTACCACAACATCCTATTTAAATTAAGAGTTAGTACAATCTACTATTTAATAAGAAGGCATTTTGCTTAGCTTATAGCTTTTGCTCTCGCCTGTCCAATCACAGCAGCTAGCAGAGGCATGCACATTTCGGGAAAAGTTAAGGAAATCACAAGAGTCATATATGAGTCATCTGTCCCCTTCCCTTACATCCACTCAGGCATCAACTCCTTGTTTGTTTTTTTCTTGCAACATCTTTCTTAGTTACCCCAATCATGCAAACATGCTCTGTTGTGCCCCACCAGGTGGGAAGATACCAGTAAGTCATGGTCCTGGACAGGAAGGGTTCACAGCACATTTTTCGAGTGGAGACCTGCAACCATAGATTCTTATGTAGCTTCACACTCCAGGGGCTCCCCTACCCAGTCAAGTCTCCCTGCTTGCTTCCTCCTCCTGTGTTATTTTTCCCATGCTGTGCTGGACTCAGAGCTTTCAAGGGCAAATCAAGCTATTCTGCCTGGATTGACCTTACCAATGCACTCTTCTGCCAAGCCAGGCTCCTTCCTGACCACAAAGGAGCACTCTTACCCTCATTTCTGGGTCTCTGCTCCTGCTATTCCCCCCACCTGGAATAAACACTCCACCTACTCAAATCCCACTCATCCAGAAGATCTAGCTCAAGTTTTACCACTTCCATAAAAACTATCAACCTTCAGCTTTTTCTCTTTTGAATGCCTATAGTACTAGTTGTTTGGACCACACAGCCCAGCCACTATAAAGCCAGTCTCCAATGTAGTATCAGTCACTTCTTTTTTTGTTTTGAGACAGTCTTGCTCTGTCCCCCAGGCTGAAGTGCAGTGGCCTGATCTTCGCTCACTGCAACCTCTGCCTCCCAGGATCAAGTGAGTCTCATGCCTCAGCCTCCTGAGTGGCTGGGATTACAGGCATGTAATCCCACACTCGGCTAATTTTTGTATTTTTAGTAGACGGGGTTTTGCCATGTTGGCCAGGCTCAAACTCCTGGCCTCAAGTGATCCACCCGCCTCAGTCTCCTAAAGTGCTGGGATTACAGGCATGAGCCACTGCACCCGGCCTAATATAGTATCATTAGCTTCTTAACAAATGGCTTGCACATACTTTCGTGGGTCCCAAGCCGTCCTGCCCTGCTACCCTGGGAGGTGTCCAGCTAAGGACTCGCGTCTTTTCTGCTGGGCAGAAGCAGTGACTACAGTGGTTGAGGGCATGGCCTCTGGAATCAGGCTGCCAGGGTTGGAAACCTAGCTCTTCCACTTTGCCAACTATGCGAATTTGGGCAAGGGTCTTGGTCGCACTGTGCCTCAACTTTTTTGTGTACAAAATGGGACTAATAACAGCACCTACAGGTTATATTATTGGTAAAGATTAAATGAAATAGTACAAGTAAAGCAGTTAGAAAACTGCCGAGCATAAATGCTATATACATGCTAGTTATAATTAAGACATGCCACAATGTGGGCCATTGAGTGGGACAGGTTAAACTAAGCTAGTAATCTAATCACTTTTATAAACACTCTGAGGATTAGAGCTGGAGGAGCTCTTAGAATTTATGCAGTTCAACCTCCTCATTTCACAGATGAGAAAACTAACTGCAGCACAAAAGAGAAGAAATGACCAGCCCAGAGTCCCACAGCTGGTAAATATCAGAACCATTAAAACTCAAGTCGTGGCCGGGCGCGGTGGCTCACGCTTGTAATCCCAGCACTTTGGGAGGCCGAGGCGGGAGGATCACGAGGTCAGGAGATCGAGACCACGGTGAAACCCCGTCTCTACTAAAAACACACAAAAAAATTAGCCGGGCGTGGTGGCGGGCGCCTATAGTCCCAGCTTCTCGGAGAGGCTGAGGCAGGAGAATGGCGTGAACCCTGGAGGCGGAGCTTGCAGTGAGCCGAGATCGCGCCACTGCACTCCAACCTGGGCGACAGAGCGAGACTCCGTCTCAAAAAAAAAAAAAAAAAAAAACTCAAGTCGCACTGGAAACATCTAATTTTTTCCCACCATACCTCAATGCAATTTTATCAATACTTTTAATGGGGAAAGAAGTTTCTGTTTTCTAAATAAGCAAGTTAACAACAAACCATTGTGACAAGACTGATGAAGTTGGGAGTTGCCAGTATTGTCTAGATGGCCAGCTGTTGTTTCAGGTGTGTGTGGGAGTGAGTCTGTAGGAGGGAGGGTGCCGGAGTGGCACTGTGAAAATCAGGAGACTAATGAGATGGGTAACTTTAGACAAGTTCCTTCCCTTCTCTGGACTGCAATGTCCCCATACGATTATGGAAATCAGGTGTTCCCAACTGAACTACAGGCCCTTTTGGGGCAAGAATTTTGCTATACACTCTCAAGTTCTAAGTCAACCTAGAGAGCCTGGCTCAGTACTAAATAAGGCAGACACCTGAATAATTATTGACTGACAAGCTTCAAGTCTCCCTCAGGTCTCTATTCAAATGCCACCTTTCAGCAACATTTGTTTTCTTCTCGATCCACCCTTTTTACAATGGCAAACCCCTTCCCAGCTGCTGTGTTTTTATCTACTTAGCACCCTCAGACATATCATATATTTTACCCCCACCCCCCGATATGTCTGAGGGCAGGGACCTGATCTGTTTTGCTCACTGCTCCATCCTCAGCCCCTAAACACTGCCTGGCAGCATGTATTTTATTGACTGAATCCATAGAGGGCATTAAGGTTTCCTAATCAACATTTCAACTTGGATTTCAAAGCACATTGGTAAAAATGCAATAAGCATATATAAGTGTTTGTGTCAATGTGATAATAAAACCTATACAGTTTGGGGCTTTCATTGTCACCAAAAACGTCCAGAAGACCATTCCTTCCAGGAGCTGCTCCTGAGGAAGTCATTAACTCCCAATTTTCACAACTGCCAGGTTGATTAACTAGAAGTTACCAAACAGGGTGAGGGATATACACAACTCTCTGAACTATCTTTGCAACTTTTCCATAAATCTACAATTACTCTAAAATATAAGGTTTATTAAAGAGAGTGGGGCGGGTGGAGCATCTGCCGGGATGCTATTCTGGGTTTCCCAAAGGATTTCTTCGACGCCAGAGGGGGTCATGATCGTCACGTCCTTTTTCAACAAGGACTGAGATGTTTAGAGGTTCCCTTCAACTTCCACCCTTAAGAGCCACCCTTACACAGTGAGGATTGGCGCGGCCTCGGGCAAAGAGCCCCGGCGCGTTCTCAGCTCGCCTGGACTTAGGTCGTGGTCCCCGCCGGCTCTGGCGCCTCATTTCCTCCCGGGCTCACAGGCGACATTCTGGGCGCTGACCCGCGGCCCTCTGACGCCGTCGGCATGTTTCGGCCCCCCTGCCCCCGCACGCCTGGACGCCAGCCTCCTTGGCTCTTCCCGACTACAAGTCGCAGTCCTCTTACTTCGCTGCCGCCACCTCCGCCGCACCCGGAGTTCGGGAAAACCCCGCAGCTCCCGGGTCCCACCTCGAACCGGCCCCAGTACCGGGCCCCAGAGACCCCGCGCGGGAAGCCGCAGCTGCCAAGCGCGGGGCTTCGCGAGGGCAGCCCCCAGCACCCACCCCAGCTTCGGCCCTCCGCCCGGAGTTGACCTCCCGGGCCTTTCAGCCGTGACGCTCACCGCCCTCAGTCCTCCGGCCGCCCCTCGGGCCCCGAGGGTCGCACTCACCGGTAGGCGCGGCGCCCCCGCCCCCGCCGCCGGCGCAGAGCAGCAGCGCCCACAGCCCGCAGAGCCGCGCCGGCCACTCCATGCAGCCTCTCGCCTCGGAGCCCGGCCGGGCTGGAGCCCTGGCAGTCCCCGCCTCCTTCGCTCCCTCTTCCACTTCCCGGCTCCGCCGCCCTGGAGGCTGGGGGCCGGCGCAGACGGGAATGGCTGCCCCGCCCACCGGCCTCAGGTAACCTGAGCCAGCGAGAGCGGCCGGACGAGGCGGGACGGCGCGCCGGCGGCTCTGGCGGCTCCTACGGCTCCCAAGGCTAGACACCTGGCCCACCCGTAGCTCCCGCGTCCGGTCTCTGACCGAACAAAACTTCTTCCACCACGTCGCCGCCCAGTCCGGGCGCTGCCTGGGCTCCCTCCCTCCACGTAGCGGAGCCGGTGTCGCCGCTGCCTGCACACTTGCAGGGCCTCGGAGGTGCTAGGGGCTGTGCCCTGCTGGACACCAGGACAGAGTCATCTGCGGAAAAGAGCCTTGACCTGGGAGTCTGGAGACCTGGCTTCCAGCCCTTGACCTCTGAGCCCTTGTTTGCTAGCGCTGACTCCAGGTTTAGTAACACCAGCCCTACTTCACTGGGTGGAGTTGGGGACACTAGCAGCACTGTGCTTTGTGAAAAGGACAAAGGGCATATTTGAAAGCTGGCTATACATAATGTTGATTTTAAAAGGAACATTCCAAACATGAGGGAGGGTACCATACGTGCGTTTTTTAAAACACACGACCAACTTTCTACATATTTTTCAAAGGGATGGGAGGTGAGTCGGAAGAATACACATTGATACTTGGGCACCTATGAGGGTCAGTGAGGCTGGGAGGAAGGAAAACAAGAGTCCTTAGGCGTTTCCTGCTGCTGCTGCTGCTGCTGTCAAAAATGACCACAAATTTAGTGACTTAACAGTTTTATTTTATTACAGTTCTGGAGGTCAGAAGTGACACTGAGCTTAAATCAAGGTGTGGGCAGAAATGTATTCCTTCTGGAGATTCTAGGGGAGAATCTGTGTCTTTGACTTTTCCAGCTTCTAGAGTCTACCCACGTTCCTTGGCTTGTTGCAGAACCACTCAGACCTCTGCTTCCTTTGTCGTATCTGACTCTGACCCTCTTACTTCCCCTTTTCCCTTATAAATACCCTTGTGATTAGATTAGGTCCACCAGATAATTCATAATAATCTCCCCATCTCAAAATCCTTGATTTAATCATAACTGAAAAGTCATTTTTGCTATGTAAGGTAACATATTCACAGGCGTTGGGGATCAGGATATGGAATCATGGGAGGGGGACATTATTCTATCACCTTCTCCCAAAAAAAGAGTCATGTCTAGATGGATGATGAGACCCATAATGGGTATATTTTGGCCGAATTAAGCCAATGCATATACCTGAAAACAGTTACAAAAAGAATACCAATAAAAATGCTGATAATATACCTAGACTAGACCCCACCCAGAGTGCACAGGGATGTTTAACCTATTCAAAACAAAGGTTCCACTCTTGGAATTAAGGCCCTCAAATTCAATAAATATTTATGAAATTGTTCCAGGAACTGTAGAAGACACTCATCAAAAGCAAGCTCTGCTAACAGAAAGCTGCAGTCAGTTTGAGGGGCAATGATAAGGGCAAGAACAAGGAATTGTGGGATACAAAAAGGGTGCCTTTTGGGAGGGAAGGAGCAAGGGAAGCTTCCAGGAGGAGGGCCTGCCTGTGCTGAATCTCAGGATGTTGATTCTTGTGGCTAATGGTTCAGAATAAATTCCAGAATCCAGGCATGGTGGCATGCACCTGTAATCCCAGCTACTCTGGAGGCTGAGGTGGAAGGATCACCTGAGCCCAGGAGTTCAAATCCAGCCTGGGTCTGTCTGTAACAGAGTGAGACCCGGTTCTCAAAAAAAATAATAAATCCTGGCTTGCATATGTTATTGAACAAAATAATGTTTATGAAAACAGTTTGTAAAGTATCAAGGCCTGTAGAACTGAGAGATAGTATCATTATTTCTAAATCCCTCCCACAAATAGGTCAGCCACTGTGTATCCCAAGGCCTTTCCTCCACCACCACCACAGACATATACACTTGTTGACATTTGCTATAAACATTATGCAATGAGTTTATAATAACGTTTCCAAAATGGTTATGTCATCTGCCTTTTAAGGAGTCTTTAGTTGGAACAGGAGCCCCTGGGGACTGGCTGAGTGCCATCATGGGCACTGCTTGGCATAGATTGACCAAGCGCTTAATAAAACAGTAATGGTAGCAAATGATTAGAAAAATAGGGATTGCAACTTGTCATGAGCTTCCAGAAAAGCCCTGAGAATTTGAACATTGTGAGGAAAAAAACAAAGGGCAGTGTGGAGAGGGAGAGACCTGATTTCTTTTCACCAAGATAGTTCCGGCCCGCTGGCCTTAAGACTATATTGTTACTTTCCTTTCTTCCCAACCCTAAACATCATGCAACAATTTTTCAAATTTTTGGAAGGGGGTGGAAAGAGTCGGGAATGCTGTTTCCTCAACATAAAACTTGTATTTGTAATCTCCGTGTAGTGTGATTCAAAGAGCGTCTTGGATTGAATCAGGCCACTGCCCTGGTCTGCAGGAAGAATGGAGACAGATAGAAGGCTTTCCAGGAACTGCAGTAGACAAGGAGCTTTCAGTTTGGCTTTGTGTAAATCAAAATCATGATAAGTCAACATCAAGTTTAACCCTTAGAGTCCTGATGACTTGGATGCGAGACTACCAGTGGCCTTTCTTTTTTTTTTTTTTTTTTTTTTGAGACGGAGTCTCGCTCTGTCGCCCAGGCTGGAGTGCAGTGGCGCAATCTGGGCTCACTGCAAGCTCCGCCTCCTGGGTTCACGCCATTCTCCTGCCTCAGCCTCTCCGAGTAGCTGGGACTACAGGCGCCTGCCACCACGCCCAGCTAATTTTTTGTATTTTTAGTAGAGACGGGGTTTCACCGTGGTCTCGATCTCCTGACCTCGTGATCCGCCCGCCTCGGCCTCCCAAAGTGCTGGGATTACAAGCGTGAGCCACCGCGCCCGGCCTCCAGTGGCCTTTCTTTCACTTTGGCCCGGGGTGGCTGGAGTTCTGCGCTGCCCTGTGTACCTAGGCCACTCCACTCAACTGTTTTGACCTTTGCCCTTCTCTCTAAGTCTTCGTCCTTTTCTGTAACTGGAGGCTGAAAAGGGCATATGCAAGAAAATGTCTGGCAGGAAAGAATGATGTCCCTCTTTCCAAAGTCAGGTGTCCTTCCATCCAGTTAGAGACACCTTCCTGAGTCCAAAAGGGACACAGACACCAGCATATTCCAAGGGCTTAGCTAAAAGTGCTGGTCCCTTAGACAAAAATCTCACAAAGGGTCCTCTAAGCAAAACCTCACACCACTGCAAAACAAAGAAAAAGGAGAAATTGAAAACAGGGAATTTCCCTCCTGATTCTGGATCAGTGGCCCCCAACCAGGGGCAATTTTACATCCCAGGGGACATTCGGCAATATGGAGAGACATTTTTGGTTGTCATGACTGAAGCAGGGGGCTTGCTTCTGGAATGTAGTGAGTAGAGGCCGGGGATGCTGCTGTTAATACAATGCACAGGACCGCCCCCACAACAAAGACTTATTCTACTCAAGATGACAACAGTGCCAGAGGTGAGAGATCCTAAGCTAGAATACTCTTTGTTGTCTTTTGTATTTGGTCCCCACCCACCCACTGTCCCCCATGCCTGGCCAAAATTAGAGATGAGTGCTAAAAGTACTTACTCTTGACAACTCCCTTTCCTGTATCTCGTACCCCCAGTTCCCCATCCACTGCCTAGTCCTGCAGTCACTTATTAGATGGTAAAACATCTCTCAGATCTATTCCTCCCCCCACCACCCGGTTTCACCTCTATGCTTCTATTTCAGGACTTTATCACCATTCCAGAAACAGTCTTCAAACTGGCCATGAGGGTCTACCCTTTACAAGACAGATCTTCCCAGTGAGCAATCTGTCCATGTCACTCCTCAGCTTAAGCTTAAGTGACACCCCTCCTTCATCAAATGCCGCAAAAGGCAGTCTCAACTCCTCTGCCTGCAGGCTTGCCTCTTCAGGATAGATTCCCCACACTCTTCCCAGCTTCACTTCCAGCCAGGCTTCCAGGTCCCAGGGGGCTGACTGGCCACCTTCAGGCTGAATCTCCCTTGTAAGCAATTGTGTTTGGTCCATATCGTGTTGGAATTCATGGGGATCTAGATGCCAAAGTTTTGTTTTTTTTTTTAAGTCAGGAGATTTTGCCTAAGGCCCCAGATTTCCAGCTTCTCTTAATAAATCAAGAGTCCTGGTAACATTGGACCTGTTTCAGTGTAGAAACCGTCAGCAGATGTCAGATGGGCTGCCACCTTGTTAACAGGGCATGTACTTCCTGTCTGCACAGGCCCTAGGGCTCCCTATTGCTCCCTGGCCTAGTCAGTGTTTCCTCACTTATGACTTGCCCGGTTCTTGTTTGTCACCTGTGATATTTTCTCACGACAAACCTTTTCTCTTGCTGTTCCCTTTATCTAAAATGCTTTTCCATTTCTCAAGTGTCACGTTTTTTAGGGGCTTCTCTTAACTCCCAAATGCAAAATTCTTTGCTCCCTCCTGTGTGTGTGCTCATAGCACCAGACACGTTCCTCTATCATATCAAATCACACAGAGGTTTGTGTGCATGTCTATTTCTGCCACTAGATTCAAGCTCCTGGAGGCCAGACTGTCCAGGGTGACTCCAGGTTTTCTACCTAGGAGGAGCTTAGTGGTGGGAATCTGATTGGAAGGAACAATCCCCAGGGGCCTTGTCTTGGAGCCATGTGTGTACAGCAAGAGCTCTACTCTTACTTAGATTCTGAGTGGATTGAGTCAGGGGAGCTTGGAGAAAGGCATCCTCTGGCACCACAGAGAATATAAAGATGAATGGAACATGGTTAGTGGCTCATAACTCATTCTCAATGTTTGGGTTTAATTGAATTAAAGGTCCTTGCTCTTCAGCAAGTGGTTTTCTTCTACAGTTTTAGTGGAGTTCACTCAAGGGAGTGTTGCTTGCACAAGAGGCCACTGACAGGACCCTTTGGGTTTTGCCTGAGAGTAGGCACGCTTCTGGGTGACTGGGTCAGTGTCCTGAAACCCGTAGACCTGTGGGCCTCCAAACTTTACAGCAGGTTTCTTTGTTTGTTTGTTTTTTAAGATGGAGTCTCGCTCTGTTGCCCAGACTGGACTGCAGTGGTGCAATCTCGGCTCACTGCAACCTCCACCTCCTGGGTTCAAGAGATTCTCCTGCCTCAGCCTCTCAAGTAGCTGGGATTACAGGCCCATGCCACCATGCCCAGCTAATTTGTCTGTTTTTAGTAGAGATGGGGATTTGCCATGTTGGCCAGGCCAGTTTCGAACTCCTGACCTCAGGTGATCCGCCCGCCTTGGCCTCCCAAAGTGCTGGGATTACAGGCGTGAGCCACTGCACCCAGCCTACAGCAGTTATTAAATTGACTCTTTAATTCAACAAAGCACTCTCTTTACCCAGAAATCTCCAATGCTAAAGTCCTCAAGATGGCTTCCAAGGCCTTACCCTATCTGACCCCATTATCTCTCTAACCTTCTCTCCTACTGCTCTCCTTGGCTCCCTTACTCTCCTCCAGCAACACTGACCACCCAGCTGTTCCTCACACAAGCTAAGTGCACTCCTGCCTGAGGGCCTTTGCCTTGACTTTTTCTTTGGCTATTTGCTCTCTCCCTGTCAAGATATCCTCATGCCTCACTCCCTGGCTTCTGTCAGATCTCTCACTGAGGCCTGTCCTGGCCACCCCATTGAAAACTGCAAGCCCCATGGCCACTTCCTTTCTCTCCTCCCGCTTCCTGGGTCATTTGCTGTCTCCACTAGAATGTAAGCTCCATCAGGGCAAGAAGTTTTTTCTGATCAGTTCCCAGCTGGATCCCCAGCACTCAAAACTATATGTGGCATATAATACATGCTCAATAAATATATTTTAATTGAATAAATAAATTATACATTTTTCTAGGTGCTGTGAGGAATACCAACCAACAAACCAAAGGCCTGTTCTTAGGAAACTCCTGGTCTAAGTTGTGGAAAGGTATAGAGAGCAATTAGAGAAAATGCAAAAAGCAAACAAACAAAAATGGTACCAATGCTTATCTGTGGTACAGGTTCAAAGAAAGGTGACACAGGCCTGTGTGGTTGAAATTGCTTTTGAAGGTTTCTTACAGTAGATGGGAGTTGAACTAGACCTCGAAGGATGACCAGAATGAGAGAGGGAGGTTAGGAGGAGAGAGAGAGAGAGAGAGCAGTCAGTTTATGGCTTGACCTCATAAGCAATAAGAAGTCACAGCAGGCTTTTTACAAACAAGATGCTGACATAATATGTGGTGTTTTGCTTTCTAAGATGAATTACTAAGAGTTCGTTAATTCTTGTCTGGAGGTAAGAAGGCCCAGGAAAGACTATTTGAGGTGTTGGCAGCCAGGGACAGGGCCAGCCTCCAGGCAAACTGCTGGCTCCATCAGTCAGAGCCCAGGTGCCAGGAGGCTGATTCTTCCCTGGGCAAAACGACTTGGGGTGCTGCTCTACACAGGAGCATGCTCCTGGGGCCTGGAGCCCCTACCCTCTCTTGCACCCCTTGAAGGCATTCATTATTCCTTTCAGAAGCTCCCTGGCCTCACTTCCTCTAGGCTGCCAACGCTTCCTCTCTGGTATTGGCCTTGCTCTGTTTTCTAACACTTCAGTGTCTGAAAGAGGAAGGGCCTCTGTGTCTTAGCATCCAGGACCCCTCCTTTGGCTTCTGGCTGCATTGCTATCATCACTGCCACTACCACTACCCTGGCATCTCAGCCAGGATCCCCTACAACCTTTTCACTGCACTTTCCCCACCCTGGATCTAAAACTATGTAGGGCCTGTCCCTGTTCTGGCCCAGGCAGGACAGGGCCAATCCTTGCACACTTTACCAGTCCCATTAGTGCTTTGCCACTCAGTTCCCTAGCATTAGGATCTCTCCTCGGCCTTAGGGTTCCTCAGTTTAAACATTCACACTTTGGGAGGCTGGGGCAGGTGGATCACTTGAGCACAGGAGTTCCAGACCAGCCTGGGCAACATGGCCAGACTCCATGTCTACAAAAAATACCAAAAAAAAAAAAAAAAATTAGCCAGGCACTGACATATGCCTGTAGTCCCAGCTACTCTGGAGGCTGAGGCTGGAGGATGGCTTGAGCCCAGGAGGTGATTGTAGTGAGCCGAGATCACGCCACTACCCTCCAACCTGGGCGACAGAGCAAGACTGACTCAAAAAAAAAAAAAAAGAAAGGAAAAGAAAGAAAGAAAGATTGATTCAAATGATCCATTTGTGTGTTAGTCACCTGCACCTTCTTGCCTTGAAAGGTCTCCATTGTTTGCTTTGAAAGTGTAGGGCAATTAGTATTTTCATTTAAACAAAGAAGCCTCTAGTCCCTCTTGCCCCAATCCACAACGCCTCTCCAAGGAGGGGGCTCTTTGCATATCTGTAACTCCAAATTAATGCTCTCATTTGCATATCCCAATAGCATCCCCAGAGGTCACTCTGCGTATCTAGCTATTGGACAGATCCCTGTGCAAGCACAGAATTGAGGCCTCATTTGTGGATTGGAAAATACCAGGCTTCTGGAGGAGGAGCAAAACCCACCCCAGTTTAGTCCCTGCATAAACCCATCTTTCCCATAGTCATTGACCTGGACTGCCTTTTCCGACCCTCAGTTATAGAGCAAGTTGACTGCAGTGTGACCTCATTGGCATCCCTGGTTCTATGCTGCACCAGCCTCGCTACTTCTCAGCCACAGAAGCAAGGACCCCTCCTTAACTTCTCATTCCCAGTTTCCAGGATGGTACCAATCTTTGCGAGTGTGATGAGGTTTGCTTTATGTCACAACATATAGTTTGTTTTTGTAAATGTTCCATGAGTGTTTGAGGAAAATGCATATTCTCCAATTACTGGGCCCAGTGTTCTATACATTCCATTAAGTCAAGTTTGTGGATTGTGTTGGTCAAATCAACATACTTGCTGGTTTTTTGCTCCATTGGACCTGCTACTTACTGAGAGACGGGTGTTACAATTCTCACTATGATATTGTAACACACTCATTGATACAATGAGAATTGTATCAATTCTCATATGATATTATGATGGTGCATTTGTCAAATTCTTCTTATAATTCTGTTAATTTTTGCTTTATATATCTTTTTCAACGCTATTTCATCAAATACATGCAAATCTAGAATTGTTATAGTTTCCTCGTGAACCAAACCACTTATCACTATAAACTACCTTTCATTAATGAAGTACTATTCTTTGTCTTAAAGTGTATTTTGACTAATTTATTATAACTTCCTTAACTTTCTTTTGGTTAGTATGTACCTGGTACATTTTCTTACATCCTTATTTTCCTTTCAGTGCAACTATGTTTTGGGTCTGATCTTGGGAACAGCATAAAGTGCAAATTTGGTTTTTTCTATCCAATAGGCAATTGTTGTCTTTTAACTGTAGACTTTAGTTCACTTAGATTTACTTCTTTCTTTTTTTTAATTTAGTAGATATGGGGGTCTCCCTATGTGGCCCAGGCTGGTCTTGAACTCCTGAGCTCAAGTGATCCTCCCACCTTGGTCTCCCAAAGTGCTGAGAGTACAGGCATGAGCCACCACGCCCAGCCAAACTTCTAATATATTTATACTTATATCTACCATCTGATTCTTTGCTTTCTATTTGTCCCATTTTTCTGTTTCTTTTTATCTTCTTTCTAGAATTCTGTTAAACGTTGTGGGCTTTTTTTTTTGGCCTTTTTTTCATAACAAGAGCATGTTTTATCTTTTGTAAACTAGGCATAATGCTATAATAGTGCCTACCACAGGGTTTATTGTAACAATTAAATGAGATGAAGAAACTGACATAAAATGCTTATCCAGTGCCTAGCACATAATAAGCACTAATAAATGGGAACTATTATTAGAATTTCTAGTACTCTTTCATCTTTACAGTTCCCTTGTCTCTTGCGGTTCCGCTTCTGTTGTTCTCCTTTCTGCTGACATTGTCCCATTTGTTCTTAGTCCTTTTTCTTTCATTTCTCCTTTATTGCCACTCAATTTCCTGTTTCCTCTTACCCTTTCATCCCAGGCAAGCTACATGCACAAGCTGCAATGATGAAGCCCTTTTGGGGAAGAGAGTCAATGTAAAGGGGCTTGGTGGCACAGCAGGGACAGGGTCAGGGAGGAGTGCCTTGTTTACTGATCCCCACTCCACAAGCTGGCAAAGGTACACATAGCCAACGCTGGGCACCACTCCTGGCTGGCCATGGTGAAATTAGATCAGCTGGGATCACCGGTTTTTGTGAATGAGTTTAAAGGTCATAGCGTTCACCAACTAGGATACAGCTGAATTCCTCAGCACCTTCACATATGAAGGATAGCTGGATCCTCACTCTCTACTCTCAAGAAGTAGGGCCGGGCACGGTGGCTCACGCCTGTAATCCCAGCACTTTGGGAGGCTGAGGCAGGCAGATCACCTAAGGTCAGAGTTCTAGACCAGCCTGGCCAACATGGTGAAACCCTGCCTCTATTAAAAATACAAAATTAGCCGGGTGTGGTGGCTCATGCCTGTAATCCCAGCTATGTGGGAGGCTGAGACAGGAGAATCGCTTGAACACAGGAGGCGGAGGTTGCAGTGAGCCGAGATCGCACCATTGCACTCCAACCTGGACAACAAGAGCAAAACTCCGTCTCAGAAAAAAAAAAAAAGAAGGAGCCCCACTGTGGGGGAGTGGGTCTCACCTCACTAGGAATTTGTGTATGCACAGGCCAGAGCCTGGAAAGAGGAACCATTTGTACTCAAACACATTGTGGTCAGAGGAAAATTTTGTCATCATTGTTGTGTCAGAGCCGCAACTAAATTTAACAAGCTGTGTATTTTTGTTTCCTTCATGATGCATGGAGAAAGCAAAACATTTTGTTTCCAAAAAAGCAAAAACTCTTCAAACAAAACAAAACAAAACAAAACAACAACAACAACAAAAAGCCTTCTTTTAATTTGGTATTTGATTGCTGTAGAGATTCCTTTCTCTAGTTGCTTTAGATTTTGCTTTTTCGTGTCCTTTGTAGCATGACATACTTTCAAGATTCATTGTGTCACTGGAGGAACATTGGCACTTGGTGGAGTTTTGGGTGCTTTTCTGTTTTCTGGTGCTTTCCACACTTGGATTGAAATAAACAGAGGTGCCGAACTTCCTTATTTCAATCGAGTCTCACGACAAATTGAGAGTCCAATATTTTGATGACAACTAAGCATATGCTATCATTCTTCGCGGTAAATTTTAAATAGACACTGTTGGTAATTTTTGAAATTTCTTTATTACAAAACTACAATGTCAACTTACAATGTAGATGAAATGCAATATATTCCTGACGAAATGCAACATATTTCTGACTGCTTGCATCTACAATAACAAAATGCCTCTATAGTATTCAGAAGTTCTAAAAACCAAACTATATATAAGCTATGGTATCTATCTTTATCAAAGACAATGATACTGCGAGCATAGAAACAGGAGCAATTTGGTATCTTGCAATCCACAGAAAAGATTTGAGGAGTAGAAGGTGAAATGAACATACACAGGAGACCAACACACAGGGATGCAGAGTGAAACACATATAGGAAATGGAGTTTTAGGAAAGAGTGGGAAAAGGAAAGGAGATAAGAGAGACAGAGAGAGAGAGAAAGTCGGGAATGAGAGGGGGAGAGAGATGAACAGGAGAGAGGGTCTTCCACTGTTAGTAGCCAGATAAATATTTGATTTGAAGTGACTGCGGGGGTTTTACCTCTCCTAGTATGCTGTAGACCAGTGGCTCTGAAACTTTTGATCTAGAGACCCCTTTAAACTTTCAAAAATTATGGAAGACCTGATTCCTGCTTTCTTTCCCTCTCTCCCACAGCTATTCATCCCCAGAGCACTCCTTACTTAACCACCTGTCTCAGAGTTTACTTCCTGGGGAACCTCACCTGTGACAACTGTCCAGCACAATGCCTGCCGTATTAATGCTTAAACGACTGCAGCAATTAGTTTCTTCAGTTGCAAATGTACTTGACTTTAAACAAACTAAATTAAACAACTTTTAGACACATAAGGATTATTTATTTTGTAAACAGTTTCTTCTTTTTTTTTTTTTTTTTTTGAGACGGAGTCTCGGAGTCTTGCTCTGTCACCCAGGCTCGGTTCATGCAACCCCAGGTTCACCCATTTTCTGCCTCACCCTCTGATACTGGACTACAGGTCCCCACCACCACCCCGGCTGATTTTGTATTTTAGTAAGACAGGTTTCACTTGTTGCCAGGATGGGATCCGCCTGCCTCGGCCTCCCGAAGTGCTGGGATTACAGGCGTGAGCCACCGCGCCCGGCGGTAAACAGATTCTTGAATTCTCTCAAGGTATTTAACTGATAATATGATTTATTAAAAATAAAGTAAAATAGACAAAAAACAAGGTCTAATCATTAGGGAAATGCAAACCAAAACCACAATGAGATACATCACACCCATTAGGTTGGTTTGGCTATTATCAAAAAACAGAAGATAAAAAGAGCCATTCAGGATGTAGAAATATTAGATCTTTGTGCACTGCTGATGGGAATGTAAAGTGGTGCAGCTACTATGGATAACAGTATGGAGGTTCCTCAAAAAATAAGACAGAACTGTCATAAGATCTAATAACTACACTTCTAAATATATACCCAAAAGAATTGAAAGCCAGGACTTGAACAGATAATTGTACACCCATGTTCATAGCAGCACTATTCACCATAGCCACATGATGAGAACAACCCAAATGTCCATCAGTGAATGAATGGATAAACAAAATGTGGTATCCACATACAATGGAGTATTATTCAGCCTTAAGGAGAGAAATTCTGACACATACTACAATGTGAACTTTGCAGACATTATGCTAAGTGAAATAAGCCAGTTGCAAAAGGATAAATACTATATTATTCCTCTTAAATAAGGTACCTAGAATAGTCAGATACATAGACACAGAAAGTAGAATAGTGGTTACAAGGGGCTGGGAGAGGGGAAATTAGTTATTTTTTAATGCATACAGAGTTTTCTTTTACTTTTTTGGAGACAGCGTCTCACTCTGTTGCCCAGGCTGGAGTGCAGTGGCACAACCATAGCTCACTACAGCCTCGACCTTCTGGGCTCAATGGATCCTCCCACCTCAGCCTCCTACAGATGGGTGCTGCCACGCCTGGCTAATTTTTGTATTTTTTGTAGAGACGGGGTATCACCATGTTGCCCAGGCCGGCCTCAAACTCCTGACCTCAAGTGATCCTCCTACATCAGCCTCCCAAAAAGTGCTGGGATTAGAGAGGCATGAGCCACTAGACTCAGCCACATGCAGAGTTTTCAATTTGGGATGATGAAAAAGTGCTGGAGACAGATGGTGGTGATGGTTGCAGAACATTTGAATGTACTTAATATCATGGAATTGTACACTCCAAAATTGTTAAAATGGTAAATTTTATGTGATGTGTGTTTTACCACAATAAAAATGTACAAAATAAAATGTATAAATATGTCTGAAATCTTGCAATACATTATAAATTGGCTGCATTCCTTTTTCTTGCCAGATAATAGTTCATTGTATGAATATACCACCCTGAAAACATCATGCTAAGTGAAAGAAGCCAGTCACAAAAGACCATATATTGTGATTCTATTTATATAAGATGTCCAGAAGGGGCAAGTCTATAGAGACAGAAAGTAATTTAACAGTTGCCAGGAACTGGCGGGAAGACTGGGGGGGCAGGCAGGGAAGAGGAGTGACTGCCAATGGGCACATTAGCAAATGGGCACAAGTGTTTCTGGGGGGTTGATGGAAATGTCCTAAATTTCATTGAAATGTTCTAAAATTAATTGTGGTGATGGCTCTGTAACTCAATGAATATACTAAAAACCATTGAATTCACTTTAAATCACTGCATTATTTCTCAACGAAAAGGTTAATGAAAACTGAAATAATAGAAAAGACTCTTGGGGACTATCTTTCCTGATTGACCAAGGAAATTAAACTTTTTGCCTCTGTATGGAAAGGTAGGTGAGCTGTCTTGTGTTTCTCTTCAATCATTCAGTAAGTGTGTTACAGTAGGTAGCTAGTCAGGTATGAGCAGGGCAGGAGAGGGCTCCACCGACACACACACCAGCAGTGTCAGGCAACCGTCCCGTGATGGTCAGGCAGTGAGCGGTTAACTGTCTTTCTAAAGTAATAATTGTGGCCAGGCATGATGGCTTACACCTGTGATCCCAGCACTTTGGGAGGCCAAGATGCATGGATTACTTGAGGTCAGGAGTTTGAGACCAGCCTTGCCAACATGGTGAAACCCCGTCTCTACTAAAAATACACACAAAAAATTAGCCAGGCGTGATGGTGTGCACCTATAATCCCAGCTACTCAGGAAGCTGAGGCAGAAGAATCGCTTGAATCCAGGAGGTGGAGGTTGCAATGAGTCGAGATTGCGCCACTGCACTCCAGCCTGGGAGACAGAGGGACACTCTGTCTCAAAAACAAAAAAAGTAATAATTGGTCACAGCCAGTGCCAGGGAAAGGCAGTCTCCTAATAGAAAACACCTGAAACGTGATCAGCAACTTCCTGATAAGCTCTCAGGAGCTGGGCGAGTGAGGAGAAGTAACACAAGACCCTAGAAGTATGCCAACCTATAAAACTCTAAGTCAACGGTCAAACTGGGCACTTGTCTCTCAAGTCACCCGCTTGGCCCTCTTCTGAGTGTACTTTCCTTCCTTTCATTCCTGCTGTAAAGCTTTTTAATGAACTTTCACTCCTGCTCTAAAACTTGCCTCAGTCTCTCCTTTTGCCTTATGCCCGTCGGTCGAATTCTTCTGAGGAGGCAAGAATTGAGGTTGCTGCAGAGCTGTATGGATATGTTCCACCGCTAACAGGTATTTATTGAAAACCTTCTCTAGGCAAATAATACTGTTGAAGGTAAATACCGGCCTACAAAAAGATATTGTGTTAAAAAATGGTGTCTGCCTTTTATTTTATTTTATTTTATTTTTTGAGACTGAGTCTCGCTCTGTCGCCCAGGCTGGAGTGCAGTGGCGCGATCTCGGCTCACTGCAACCTCTGCCTCCTGGGTTCAAGCAATTCTCTGCCTCAGCCTCCCAAGTAGCTGGGATTACAGGTGCCCACCACCATGCCCAGCTATTTTTTTTTTTTATTTTTAGTAGAGACGGGGTTTCACCATCTTGGCCAGGCTGGTCTTGAACTCCTGACCTCATGATCCACCCACCTCGGCTTCCCAAAGTGGTGGGATTACAGGTGTGAGCCACCGGGCCCAGCCTTATTTTAGAGACGGAATCTCTGTCGCCCAGGCTGGAGTGCAGAGGTGCAATCTCAGCTCACTGTAATCTCCACTTCTTAGTTTCAAGTAATTCTCCTCCCTCAGCCTCCTGAGTAGCTGGGATTACAGGCATGTGCCACCACGTCCGGCTAATTTTTGTATTTTTGGTAGAGACGGAGTTTCACCATGTTGGCCAGGCTGGTCTCAAACTCCTGACCCCAGGTGACCACCCACCTTGGCCTCCCAAAGTGTTGGAATTGCACACGTGAGCCTGTCTGCCTTTTAGAAGCTTGCTCTCTGATTAAGGAGATAGGCCATACACACTACATGAAATGAGATCAATTTAGGCAATGCCACATTGGAATTCAAATCTCAACTCACGCTAATGATTCCACTTGCCACACAACAACAACCAAAAGTATTATTGCTGTAAAATTAGTGATTCTGAAAATAAGATTTCATAGTAGTTAAGAGCAAGAGCTTTGGAGCCAGACTGCCTGGTAGAAATCCTGGCTGTCCCCGCCCCCCCACCCCTTAGTAGCCATGTGACTTTTGCAAGTTACTTCTCTGTGCCTCAGCTTCCTTCTTTTGAAAATGGGGATGATAATGAAAATAATGGCACCTACTACAGAGGGTAGTTGTGAGAATTAAATGTGTTAATACATAATCCCAGCACTTTGAGAGGCCAAAGTGGGAGAATTGTTTGAGTCCAGGAGTTCAAGACCAGCCTGGGCAACATATCAAGACACCATTTCTGCAAAAAAAAAAAAAAAAGTTAAAAAATTAGCCAAGCCTGGTGGTGCACGCCTATAGTCCCAGCTCCTGAGTGGGAGGCTGAAGCAGGAGGATCGCTTGAGCCCAGGAGTTTGAGGTTACAGTGAGCTATGATCACGCCACTGCACTCCGACCTGGGCAACAGAGCACGACCTTGTCTCTAAACAAGAAAAACAAACTGTTAATGCATGTAAAGCTCTCAGAATAGGGCCTGGCACATATCAAACACTTAATAAAAGTATTGGTTATTGTTATTTCCAGAAAACAGTGGGCGGTCCCTTTGACAAATATTGACTATTAATCCGGTGAAAAATCTGAAACATATACTCTAAAGATACTTCTTTACAGAGCTGTGACCCTTTTGACAGATTTCAACAGTACCTACCTATGGCAAGGTGTCATCCAGAAATGACATAGTATTACTGGCTCAGGGTATCTTGAATGTCCAGTGTCCTGACTAGGCACAATGTAGTGGTTCAATAAGTACTAGAAATCAATGACACATTTTAGTTCAAAATGTTAACATTTCTGGATGATGGGATTATGTAGTTCTTTGCTATTTTCTATTTTTTTTTAATGACTGGATTACTTTTTTATATTTTTATTGTTAATATTTCAAGTATGCAGACGTGTAGAGACCAACTTATGAACACAGATATACTCGCTACTTAGTTTTAACCTTGTTGTTGCCTTTTAGAGCCGAGGTCTGGCTATGTAGCCCAGGCTGCCATGCAGTGTCTATTCATAGAAACAAATATAGCTCACTATATAGCCTTGAACTCCTGGGCTCAAGCAATCCTCCCACCTCAGCCTCCCCAGTAGCTGGGACTACAGGTGCCTCACCATGCCCGACTGTAGCTTTATCAAACTATAACCCTATGCTATATTTCCCTCAGTTTCCTTTCTTTTTAAGAATGAAAATATAGAGTTGACACCCTTGCCAGAGTCTGTCCTACCCCATATCTCCCTAGATATCCATTATCTCAAATATTTTTATACTATTACTACAGTGAGGGTGTCCATAAAGAATACAGGATTGGTCCACATATTTTAAAACTATATACCAATGGTAATATGTACATATCACCCCAAAATTTGTGTTTTTCTTTCAGCCTTTTGTTTGTGACACTCATCTACATTGATACGTAGTTCTACTTCATTCATCTTCCTTGAGGAATAATCCAGAGTATGTATGTTGACTTATCCATTCTACTGGTGGGGGCCATTTATATTGTTTCCTTTTTTTTTTTTTTTAAGGTGGAGTCTTGCTCTGTCGCCCAGGCTGGAGTGCAATGGTGTGGTGTCAGCTGACTGCAACCTCCGCCTCCCAGGTTCAAGTGATTCTCCTGGCTCAGCCTCCCAAGTAGCTGGGATTACCAGTGCCCACCACCATGCCCGGCTAATTTTTGTATTTTTAGTAGACACAGGATTTCACCATGTTGGTCAGGCTGGTATCGAACTCCTGACCTCAGGTGATCCACCCGCCTTGACTTCCCAAAGTGCTGGGATTACAGGTGTGAGCCGCCGTACCCAGCCAAGGGCTGCATATTCTTGAGCACACATGCAAAACTTTCTCCAAGTATCCTTCTAGAAGTGAGCTGCCCAGCCTGGCCAACATAGTGAAACCCCGTTTCTACTAAAAATACAAAAATTAGCCGGGTGTGGTGGCACACATCTGCAGTCCCAGCTACTTGGGAGACTGAGGCAGGAGAATCACTTGAACCCAGGCTGGAGTGCAGTGGTGCGATCTCAGCTCACTACAACCTCCGCCTCCTGGGTTCAAGTGATTCTCCTGCCTCAGTCTCCCAAGTAGCTGGGACTGCAGATGTGTGCCACCACACCCGGCTAATTTTTGTATTTTTAGTAGAAACGGGGTTTCACTATGTTGGCCAGGCTGGGCAGCTCACTTCTAGAAGGATACTTGGAGAAAGTTTTGCATGTGTGCTCAAGAATATGCAGCCCTTGGCTGGGTACGGCGGCTCACACCTGTAATCCCAGCACTTTGGGAAGTCAAGGCGGGTGGATCACCTGAGGTCAGGAGTTCGATACCAGCCTGACCAACATGGTGAAATCCTGTGTCTACTAAAAATACAAAAATTAGCCGGGCATGGTGGTGGGCACTGGTAATCCCAGCTACTTGGGAGGCTGAGCCAGGAGAATCACTTGAACCTGGGAGGCGGAGGTTGCAGTCAGCTGACACCACACCATTGCACTCCAGCCTGGGCGACAGAGCAAGACTCCACCTTAAAAAAAAAAAAAAA
>NW_026652282.1:99973903-99998942 GCF_009828535.3 Hylobates moloch | reverse complement strand
AAAAAAAAAAAAAAAAAAGAAGTGAGTTGCATCTTCAACTTCACTAGATATTGCCACATTGCCCTATAATGTGGTTGTACTCTCCCCAGCAGTGCCTGGAAATTTCCATCGCTTCATAGCCTTGCAAAAACTGATTATTTGTTGTGCTTTAAAACATTTTGCCAAAAAAAAAAAAGAAAGAAATAAGAAGGAAAAAGAAGAAAGAAAGAAAAAGAAACAAAGAAAGAAAAGAAAGAAGGAAAGAAAGAACAAAATGACAACAACAAAAAGAGAAGGAACAAGCAAAAAAGAAAACAAAAAACAAAGTTTTGACTATTTGATGGATGTGAGTTCATATGTTATGTGCAGCACTTACGGTGTTGCCTGATGCATAGTGGAGACTCAATAAGGGCAAAGTTATCATTTTAATTAACATTTCCATAATCAGTATGGAGGTTGTGCACCTTTTCATTTGTTTGTTGGCCATTAAGATTTCCTCCTCTGCGAAACACCTTTTTATGTTCTTTCCCCATTAGTTTTTTTTTTTTTTTTTAAACCAGATTGTCTGTCTTTTTCCTTATTGAATTATAGGGTTCTTTATGTTTTCTTGCACTAATCCCTTGTTGTTTATGTAGTCTGTGGCATTGTCTGTAACTTCATTTATGGTGTGTTTTGTCATTCAGAAGTGTATTTTTCATTTTAATGCACTCAGATTTATCTTCTCCCTCTTTGGGTGGTGCTTTTTATATTCTGCTTTAAAAAAAATCTTCTCCATTAGGTGTTATGGATTCTCTGTTTTTCTGCCCAGAACTCAGGCCTAGGCAGGAAACCAATGGACATGATTTTTTTCTTTCTTTCTTTTTTTCTTTTTCTTTTCTTTTTTTTTTTTTTTTGAGACAGAGTCTCGCTCTGTTGCCCAGGCTGGAGTGAAGTGGCACAATCTCGGGTCACTGCAACTTCTGCCTCCTGGGTTCAAGCAATTCTCCTGCCTTGGCCTCCTGAGTAGCTGGGATTACAGGCGCCCGCCACCATGCCGGGCTAATTTTTGTATTTTTAGTAGAGACAGGGTTTCACCATATTGGTCAGGCTGGTCTTGAACTCGTGACCTTAGGTGATCCACCCACCTTGGCCTCCCAAAGTGCTGGAATTAAAGATGTGAGCCACCTGCACCCCCCAAGTTTGATATGATTTTTTTCTAATTCACCATTTCACTGAGGGAAAGGGTAACTGAAGATCCAGTCTTTATATGGGGTTCTTGGTTCCAGGGCCTTGGCTTTTCTCTCTGTATGTTCATCGTATTGGTTAGTATTAGGTTCAGCTGAGAGAAACAGAGCTCCAAAATAATAGTGGCATAAACAAGAGGAAAATTGATCTCTCATGGAACAGTCTAGAGAAAGGCAGTCCAAAGCCAGTGTGGACTGTTTGTCCTCATAATGCTCTCAGGCACTCCAGCCTCCTTTGATCTTGTTGCTCTACTCTATATGACCTCTATTTCTCAGGTCATCTCATGGTCCAAGATGGCTCCTCCAGCTCTAGGCTTCACTTTCACATTCCAGCCAATAGGAAAAACTAAGGAGCCAAGAAGAAAGGGACATGGCAGCTATCTTTTGAGATTCCCAGTAGCCTCCACATGAAATTTGCTTTTATATCCCCTTGGTCAGAGGTTAGTCACAGTGGTCATTACTCTGGATAGCCATGTATGCAGTTAAAAATTAGTAGTTCTATTTCTGTGGACATAGAGGAGAATGGGTGTTAGAAAATAACTAATAGTCTTGGGCTGGGTGCAGTGGCTCACACCTGTAATCCCAGCACTTTGGGAGGACAAGTCAGGCAGATCACCTGTGGCCAGGAGTTTGAGACCAGCCTGGCCAACATGGCAAAACCCTGCCTCTACTAAAAATACTAAAATGAGCCAGGCATGGTGGTGTATGCCTGTAATCCCAGCCACTCCGGAGGCTGAGGCAGGAGAATCGCTTGAACCCAGAAGGCGGAGCTTGCAGTGAGTTGAGATCACGCCACTGGGTGACAGAGTGAAACTCTGTCTCAAAAAGAAAGAGAGAGAGAAAGAAAGAAAAGGAAAGCAGAAAGAGAGACAGAAAGAAAGGAGAGAGAGAGAGAGAGAAAGAAAGAGAGAAAGAGAAACAGGCCAGGAGCGGTGGCTTACGCCTGTAATCCCAACACTTTGGGAGGCTGAGGTGGGCGGATCATGAGGTCAGGAGATCCACACCATCCTGGCTAATGCGGTGAAGCTCCGTCTCTACCAAAAATACAAAAAAATTAGCCGGACGTGGTGGCACACGCTTGTAGTCCCAGCTACTCGGAAAGCTGAGGCAGGAGAATGGCCTGAACCCAGGAGGTGGAGCTTGCAGTGAGCCGAGATCGCGCCACTGCACTCCAGCCTTGGCGACAGAGTGAGACTCCACCTCAAAAAAAAAAAGGAAGGAGAGAGAAGAGAAGGGAAGGGAGAAATAAAAAGAAAGAGCAGAACTAATAGTCTTGGCCACAGGGGTTGAATCTCAAATCACTAGATCACAGTTCACCTGCATATCCCTCTAGTTTTCAGTTCCTTCATCCTTTCTGGACTCTACTTTTCTTGCACTCAGTTGTGGCTTTCATTTATCCATTCATTCAACAAATATTTACTGAGCATCTACTATGTGCTGGAAACTGTTTTAGGAGCTGAAGATACAGCAGTGAACAAGATGAAAGTCCTACCCTCATCGAGCTTACATTCTATTTGGGAGAAACAGACCATAATCCAGAAAATGTAATACTATGATGTCAGAGGGTGTGAACTGGTATGGAGAAAAATAAGCAGGTTAAGGGGATGGGGGGTCCTGGGAGTGGGGTGAGTGGTTATTTTTTTTTTCAGGGAAGGCCTCTGTGATGAGGTGACACGTGAGTCAGGACCTAAAATGAGGAAGAAAGCTATGGTATCATTTTGGGCAAGAGCGTTCTAAGTGGAGGTAAGAGCAAGTACAAATGGTCCGAGGTGGAAGTGGACATGGTGTGTACAAGGGTCAATAAGGAGGCCTGAGTGACTGGAGTGGAGTGGGAGAGGGATAGCAGCTCTTCTCCAGAGGCAGCAAAGTGCCAGATTAGCCAGGGCTTCATAGTCTTTTGCGATTACTTGGAATGAGAAGAGAAGCCATTGGAGGATTTGGACAAAGGCATGACTTAATCTGCCTTATGTGTTGTTGTTTTTTTAAAACTTGAGACAGGGTGTAGTTCTGTCGTCCAGGCTGCAGTGCAGTGATGTGATCTCAGCTTACTATAACCTCCGCCTCCTGGGCTCCAGCAATCCTCCCACCTCAGCTTCCCAAGTAGCTGGGACTACAGGCATATCAACATGCCTGGCTAATTTTATATATATATATATATATATACACACACACACACACACACACACACACACTAAAAGGTGTGTGTGTGTGTATATATATATATATAGCGTGTGTGTGTGTGTGCGCGTGTGTGTTTGTAGAGATGGGGTCTCACCATGTTGCCTAGGCTGGCCTGGAACTGTTGGGCTCAATCAGTCTGCCCAGCTTGGCCTCTCAAGGTGCTGGGATTACAGGTGTGAGCCACTGTGCCCAGCCTGCATTATGTTTTAAAAGGATCACTTCAGCTGTTGAGTTGACAATAGACTCTAAGGTAGTAAAGAGTGGATGCAGGAAGATAAGTTAGAAGGCTATTGTGGTTGGCTAGGCATGAGAAAAAAAGTATATTTTGAAGGGAGAGACACAAATATTTAGTGAAGGATCAGATACAAGGTATGAGAGAAAGAGAGGCTGACTCAACTCCTAGGTTTCTGGTCTGAGCAATTCATTGAGTGGTGACACCATTTACCGAGATGGGGAATTCTGGGAAAAGAACAGGCTTGTAGGGTAGATTGAGGGTACTGTTCCGGCCAGGTTAAATTTGAGATATACAATGGGAAAGGTCATAATACAACTGGGCATAATATTTTTTTTTTTGAGACAGAGTATTACTCTGTCACCCAGGCTGGAGTGCAATGGTGCAGTCTCAGCTCACTGCAACCTCTGCCTCACGGGTTCAAGTGATTCTCGTGCCTCAGCCTCCCAAGTAGCTGGAATTACAGGTGTGAGCCACCACGCCCAGTTAATTTTTGCATTTCTAGTAGAGACAGGATTTCGCCGTGTTGGTCAGGCTCGTCTTGAACTCTTAACCTCAAGTGATCCACCCGCCTCGGCCTCCCAAAGTACTGGGATTACAGACGAGAGTTACTGCACCTGGCCAGGCATAATATTTTTGAGATTAGAGAAATCTAGGTTGGAAACTCAAATCTGGGAGCCATAAGCCTATATATATGACCATGAGATTGGATGAGATAAGGAAAGGCAGCAGGGAGGTTGGTAGATTTGGCAGTGGGAGGAGGATGCTCTCTTCTGATTCCAGTTTTTTTTTCAGTGCAATCAGAAAGAAGATCATTTGCTGACAGTGAGATGCGGAAGAGGAAACAAGGTTTGAGGAAAGGGGAGATGATATGAAATAGCTATTTGTGATGTTGTTATATTTTACATTTCTAGGTGTTTGCTGTGGAAAGGGTTTTTGTGTTATTCATTGAGCAAGTTTTGCTGTCATAGCTCGCTTTTGTAATGAAGAGAAAGGTAATTTTATTTTATTATTATTATTTCTTTGAGATGGAGTCTACCTCTGTCACCCAGGCTGGAGTGCAGTGGTGCGATCTTGGCTCACTGCAGCCTCGACCTCCTACGCTCAGGTGATCCTCCCACCTCAGCCTCCCGAGTAACTGGGACTACAGGTATGTGCCACCACACCCAGCTAATTTTTTTTGCATTTTTGTAGAGATGGGATTTCACCATGGCTGGTCTTGAACTCCTGACCTCAAGTGATCCACCTGCCTTGGCCTCCCAAAGTGCTAGGATTACAGGTGTGAGCCACTGCACCCGGCCAGTAATTTTAAATTGAAAGATAAGTAGATACAATCATCCTGTCCAAAATCAGGCAGAAGATGCTTTATTAAGACATTGACTGGCTGGGCATGGTGGCTCATGCCCATAATCCCAGCACTTTGGGAGGCCGAGGTGGGAGGATCACCTGAGCCCAGGAGTTCGAGAACAGTTCTGGGCAACATGGCAAGACTCTCATCCCCGCAAAAACATTTAAAAAGTAGAACAATAAGTAAATAAAAGAAACTGATTAGACACCATAGAAAAAGGAAACAATCACAAATTTGAAATGTTTCTTTTTTCTTTTTCGTTTTTTTTTTTTTTTGAGATGGAGTCTTACTCTGTCGCCCAGGCTAGAGTGCAGTGGTGCAATCTCAGCCTCTGCCTCGTGGGTTCAAGCAATTCTCCTGTCTCAGCCTCCCGAGTAGCTGGGATTACAGGCACCCGCCACCACGCCCAGCTAATTTTTATGTATTTTAGTAGAGACGGAGTTTCACCAGGTTGGCCAGGCTGGTCTGGAACTCCTGACCTCAAGTGATCCGCCTGCCTTGGACTCCCAAAGTGCTGGGATTACAGGTATGAGCCACGGTGCCTGGCCTGAAATGTTTCTTATATTCCAGTAATTGAATAAAATAGGAACTAGATTGGATTTCCTCTTTTTCCCCTTTACACAGAACGAGTGACATCAAAGAGTGGTTTACCTAATGTCTCTTGCTCGCTGTCACCATGATGTGGTGACTGTCATCATGTAGGTGGCACTAGCTCCCTTGATATTTGCCCGCCGGTCATGTTTCCAGACAAGAATGCTATTGCTGTCCAATGCCTCATTAAAGGTATAGATGGGGCAGAGGACTAGAAATTGAGGAGCAAACACCTCAAATGTCCTTGGCAGATTAGCTGGGTCCTAGCCACATGCAGATGTGTGGTTCCAAGTGAAAGCGGATCTGAATATCCAGTGTGGAGACCACTGGAAAGAAGGGGCCAGACATAGTCCAGCCAGCCCCTGAGGTTAGAAACAGCCAGCATGCTCTCAAATGCTGTCTCCCACTCTCTGCTTTGTAGACCCTTTCACTGGGGGTAGCTGATAGAGCACCATATGCCCTCTCCTCCCAGGCCACAGCAGAAAATGGTGGCATGCATTAACATATTATTTATACAGTGCCAGCTGAAGGAAGGGGCAAACTAATCTAACTTATGCTATACACTATAAGGAACTTAAAAAAACATGGGAGGGACATGTACTTCCATGTACGATAGTTGTAGAGGATCTTTCCTTGTAGTTTTCAATTTTGCTTAACTGTCTATGTCAGAAAGCAAAATGGGCCTGGCGTGGTGGCTCATGCCTGTAATCCCGGCAATTTGGGAGGCCAAGGTGGGCAGATCACTTGAGGTCAGGAGTTTGAGACCAGACTGGCCAACAGGGTGAAACCATGTCTCTACTAAAATACACACACACAAAAAAATGAGCTGGGCTTGGTGCATGCCTGCAATCCCAACCACTCTGGAGGCTGAGGCAGGAGAATCGCTTGAACCCAGGAGGTGGAGAGGTTGCAGTGAGCCGAGGTTGTGCCACTGCACTCCAGCCTGGGTGACAGAGCGAGACTGTGTCTCAAAAATTAAAAAAAAAAGCAAAATGGACAAGTACCTGAACTAAAATGATGTAAAGATGGATGAAGAGATTCAGTAACCATTTAAAAAGTGAGATCTCCAGGCATGGTGGTGCACACCTGTAGTCCCAGCTATTCAGGAGGCTGAGGCAGGAAGATCGCTTGAGACCAGGAGTTTGAGACCAGCCTGAGCAACATAGTAAGGCCCCCTTCTCAAATAAAAAAAACAAAGTGAGATTGTTGGACTTGTCTGATCAGATGTGGGGAAGGGAGGAGAGTGAGGACTCTAGAGCAGCAAGCTCTTCGTATACCGAATCTAGCCCACCTACTTTTGTACGACCTGTAAGCTGAGTGGTTTTTACATTTTTAAGTGGTTGGAAAAAACTCAAAAGAATATCTTGTAACATATGAAAATGACATGACATCCAAATTTTAGCACTCATACAATTTGACTGGAATATAGCCCTGCCCATTTCTTACATATTGTTCAATAGCTGTTTTCATCCTGCAGCAGCAGGTGAGTAGTTGCAGCAGAGAGTGTATGGCTTGCAAAGCTTCACATATTTCTTCTTCTTCTTTTTTTTTTTTTGAGACGGAGTCTCGCTCTGTCGCCAGCTTCACATATTTCCATAAATAGTCCTTTATAGGAAAAGCTTACTGACCACTAGTCTAGGTGACTTGTAAATTTCTGGCCAGTGTCACTGGATAGGAAGGGGCGTCCTCAACTGAGATGGAGAACAGAGGAGAAGGAGCAGGTTGAGAGGAAAGAGGAGCATGGTGATTGTGAGGTGCCTGTGGATCACCTAAGGAGAGAAGCTCAGCAAACTGCTGGGTATCAGGCTCTCGAGCTCGGAGAGAGGCCCCACTGTAGACTGAGTGGGTGAATGTCGCCATTCTTCCACTACTCCAGAAGTGAATTTCCAAATTTCCAGTCTCTTCCCATTAATTTGGTAAGGGGCTTAAAGCTCTAATTTTATCTTCACTTTCAGTAGTTGGTTTAGAAATAAAGTCTTACTCTTATAGAATCCTAAAGATATGGCACAGGGTGGATGAAGACTAGAGGGCTTTTAAGAATTTGAGAAGCTGGAGTTATCTACAGTTTAGTCTGCCATCTTACTAGGATGTAAGGGCTTATGGCTGTTCAAAAGCTGCAACTTTGCCTTTTCCTGTTTAAATTATAGCTTAGTGCTGCAGAAAAGGCATAAATGGATCTTCTGATTTTGCTGCTCTAGGTTGCACATAGGCAGAGGGAAGAAAACTGGAACCAAAAAGGCAGCTTTTTTTTTTTTTTTTTTTTTTTTTTTTTGAGACGGAGTCTTGCTCTGTTGCCAGGCTGGAGTGCAGTGGTGCAGTCTTGGCTCACTGCAACCTCCCCCTCCTGGGTTCAAGCGATTCTCCTGCCTCAGCCTCCCAAGTAGCTGGGATTATAGGCACACACCACCATGCCTGGCTAATTTTTGCATTTTTAGTATAGATGGGGTTTCACCGTGTTGGCCAGGCTGGTCTTGAACTCCTGACCTCGTGATTCACCCGCCTCAGCCTCCCAAAGTGCTGGGATTACAGGCATGAGCCATGGTGCCTGGCCAAGGCAGCATTTTTATATTTCTGAATTCACATGGATTCCTTCTGAAAACAATTGTTATTTGTAATATAAAAAATAATAAGGCCAGGCACGGTGGCTCACGCTTGTAATCCCAACACTTTGGGAGGCCGAGGCAGGCGGATCACTGGAGGTCAGGAGTTCGAGACCAGCCTAGCCAACATAGTGAAACCCTGTCTCTACTAAAAATACAAAAATTAGCCAGAAGTGGTAGCAGGTGCCTGTAATCCCAGCTACTCGGGAGGCTGAGGCAGCAGAATCGCTCGAACCCGGGAGGCGGAGGTTGCAGTGAGCCGAGATTATGCCATTGCACTCCAGCCTGGGCAACAGAGTGAGACCCCGTCTCAAAAATAATAATAATAATAATAATAATAATAACAAATAATATTGGGGAGAGAGTTGGAAAATTACCTATCAGATACAATGATTACTATTTGGGTAATGGCTATACTAGAAGCCCACTCCCAGTACAGAATATACTCATGTAACAGACAAGCACATGTACTCCCTGAATCTAAGATACAATAGAAGCAATATCAGGCCGGGCGCAGTGGCTCATGCTTGTAATCCCAGCACTTTGGAGGCCGAGGCAGGCGGATCACTTGAGGACAGGAGTTTGAGACCAGCCTGGTCAACATGGCAAAACCCTGTCTCTACTAAAAATACAAAAATTAGCTGGGCGTGGCGGCACACACCTGTAATCCCAGCTACTCGGGAGGCTGAGACAGGAGAATCACTTGCACCTGGGAGGCAGATGTAGTGAGTGGAGATCACGCCGCTGCACTCCAGTCTGGGTGACAGAGCGAGACTCCATTTCAAAAAAAAAAGAAAAAAAGAAACAACATCAATTCCTCTGGACACCATTTATTTGTGAAAAAAATTGTTTGAACACTTATCCCCAAAGCATGTCATTTTAGGAAGCTTGATAACAGGTAGAGGTGGGGATTGCAAGGACCTGGGTGTAGGCCTGAAAAAGGAGGCTGGGTACCATGTAGCAATTGCCTTCAGGTGTTAGTGAACTGAGTTTTTCCTCCTCCTTCCTCCCCTTTTTGTTCTCTTAGATCTCTCTTCTTTTTCCCTTGATTCCTCCCAAAGTGGTGGCTTGAGTGTGAACTGTTAACACCAGATTCTCTGGGTTCAAATTGCAGCACTGCCACCGATTGTGTGATCTCAAATTATCTAGCTTTGCTGTGCCTTAGTTTCCCCATTCATAAAATGAGGGATATGTGTCATTACCTAACAAAGTTGTACTGATCATTGAAGGAGTTAATTTGGAACAGTGCCGGGCACGTATTTAAGCATTGTACGAGTTATTAACATCACAATTCCCTTCCACACCCTGCTTTCTTTTGTCATTATTTACTATCCTATGATGAGCCCACTTAAATGACTGCCTAAGCATGATTCTTGTTTTATGAATGTCGCAGTTGTTGCGGTTTGCTTAGATGTGGTTCTACGTTTGAGTTAACCAGAGTAACATAAACCTCTGTGACTCAGGGGTGAGTTCTCAGCTGGACAAGTTAATTCTTTGTGTTAGCCACCTTGGTAAAAAGGTCTGTCTCTCAAACAAACAAAAAACAAAACAAAAAAAACAACCAAACAAGCAAACTTGAACTGGGAGAGCCTTTCTTGGCATGTCTAGTAAAACACTCTTTCCATCTTCACCACGATGTCGAGATGTCTAGAAGGCACCTCCTGTGGGGAGAAGTAGGTTTATGGGGAGTAAGAAGCAGAGAGAAAAAACAAGGAACCCAGATAAAGTGTCTCTGAAGTTGTACCAACCTTTTTTTAGACTAGATATCTCAGATGTTTATCATTTTGTTTCTTCTTAGAGTTTAAAAAAGATGTTTCCTCCTCTTTTGTCTAGTATTAATTTATATTTATTAATAATAAAATTGAACATTAGTTCCTATGTTTATTGACCACTTGAATTTTTTCTTCTGCAAATTGCCTATTCATGTCCTTTACCCATTTTCTTTTCTTTTTCTTTTTGAGAAGGAGTCTTTTTCTGTTGCCCAGGCTGGAGTACAGTGGCATAATCTCAGCTCATTGCAACCTCCGCCTCCTGGGTTCAAGCAGTTCTCCTGCCTCAGTCTCCCAAGTAGCTGGGATTACAGGCTTGTGCCACCATGCCCAGCTAATTTTTAGTATTTTTAGTAGAGATGGGGTTTCCCCATGTTAGCTGGTTTCGAACTCCTGACCTCAGGTGATCCACCCACCTCGGCCTCCCAAAGTGCTGGGATTGCGGGTGTGAGCTACTGCACCCAGCCTACCCATTTTCTTATTGAGAAATTTCATCTTATTGATTTGTAAGAGCTCTTTTTATAGTAAGAATATTTATCCTTACCCTATCATGTATGCTACAAATATTTTACTATTATTTTCCTTTTGACTTTCTAATTTTTTTTTTTTTTTTTAGACAGAGTCTCGCTCTGTCACCCAGGCTGGAGTGAAGTGGTGCAATCTTGGCTCACTGCAAGCTCTGCCTCCAGGGTTCAAGTGAATCTCCTGCCTCAGCCTCCTGAGTAGCTGAGACTACAGGCACATGCCACTATGCCCAGCTAATTTTTGTATTTTTAGTAAAGACGGGGTTTCACCATGTTGGCCAGACTGGTCTCGAACTAGCCTCAGGTGATCCTCCCACCTTAGCCTCCCAAAGTGCTGGGACTACAGGTGTGAGCCACCATGCCCAGCCTATAGTCTTTTACATTTAAATTTTATATGGTCAAATGTATTAATTGCTTTTCCTTTTGACTTCTGGTTTTTAAATCTTCTTTAGAAAGACTTTCCTCACCTCAAGACTGCACACATAATAATCTATGCCGTTTTAGTTTTTAAAGGATCTTGTCTTTTACATTTAAATCTCTAATCAATTTGAAATTTATTTTTGTGTAAATAGAGATCCCTTAAATTTTGTGCATAAGGCCAGGTGCAATGGCTCATGCCTGTAACCTCAGCACTTTGGGAGGCCAAGGCAGGTGGATCATTTGAGGTCGGGAGTTCCAAACCAGCTTGGCCAACATGGTGAGACCCCATCTCTACTAAAAAATACAAAAATTAACCAAGTGTGGTAGCACGCACCTGTAATCCCAGCTACTGAGCAGGCTGAGGCAGGAGAATCGCTTGAATTTAGGAGGTGGAGGTTGCAGTGAGCCAAGATTGTGCCACTGCACTCCAGCCTGGGCAACAGAGCAAGACTCCGTCTCAAAAAAAAAAAGGTGCAAATGCTTACCTAATTATTCCAACATCATTTATTGAATGATCCTGACACTGTTATTTCTTGAAATACAACTTTTTTTTTTTTTTGAGACTGAGTTTTGTTCTTGTTGCCCAGGCTGGAGGGCAATGGCACGATCTTGGCTCACTGCAACCTCCGCCTCCCGGGTTCAAGCGATTCTCCTGCCTCAACCTCCTGAGTAGCTGGGATTACAGGCTTGTGCCACCATGCCCAGCTAATTTTTAGTATTTTTAGTAGAGATGGGGTTTCCCCATGTTAGCTGGTTTCAAACTCCTGACCTCAGGTGATCCACCCACCTCGGCCTCCCAAAGTGCTGGGATTATGGGTGTGAGCCACTGCGCCTGGCAGAAATACAACGTTTATAATATACATTTTTATATACATACAGATTCTGTGTCCTAATACATCCTTTTGCCTATTTATCTATTAGTAAATGTCCAATTTATTTTTAGTTTTAATTTTTATGGGTAAAATGTTCAATTTTAATTAGCTACATTATTCATTTTAATGTCTGCCAGGGCAAGCTTCTGCTCCTTCCTCCTCTTCTTTGGTATTTTCTTAGCTATTTTTACAACTTGATTCCTTCTGATAAATTTCATTTTTTATTTTAATTTTCCTTTTTTTGAGACAGAGTCTTGCTATGTTGCCCAGGCTAGTCTTGAACTCTTGGACCCCAGCAATCCTTCCACCTCGGCCTCCTGAGTAGCTGGGACTTCTGGTGCTTCTGATAAATTTTATAATCATTTTGCCAAGTTAAAAAAAAATCCTGGCCAGGTGCAGTGGCTCATGCCTGTAATCCCAGCACTTTGGGAGGCCAAGGTAGGCAAATCGCGAGGTCAGGAGTTCGAGACCAGCCTGACCAACATGGTGAAACACTGTCTCTACTAAAAATAGAAAAATTAGCTGGGCGTGTTGCACCTGTAATCCCAGCTACTGATGAGGCTGAGGCAGGAGAATCGCTTGAAATCAGGAGTCGGAGGTTGCAGCGAGCCAAGATCGCGCCACTGCACTCCAGCCTGGGCAACAGAGCAAAACTCCATCTCAAAATAATAATAATAATAATAATAATAATAATAATCCTTCTGGGATTTTGACTAGGGTGGCATTGAATTGACAGATATTAAGGAGAGAAGTCACATAATTCTAACAAAATATGTCTCTCCATTGATTTGGGAGTTTATGTGTTTGTCCTTCAGTAGACAAGTCCTCCCGACTTACTGCTTCTCCTTCAGGGCTAATAACTTCGAGGTCTTAGGTTTTGTTTTATTAAATAAACTATACTGCTTCATAGGTGGTAGTAGCAATGACATTGTAATTGTTTGGCCTAGTTAACTTGGATGGTTTCCAGTAATGAGAAAGCCTTTACTTCACCGGAAAGTGAAAGGGCTAGCCACAGAGATCATGAAGCAGATCTTGAGCACCTTCAGGTTCTTGAGTATGGCCAACCTGCAGATGAAGTACAGAGTTAGGAATGAAGGTTGAGCAGACCACCACTACTTGTGGCATGCAAACATGTGAGGGGGCAGACAGTTGTAAATGAGGGTACAAACAGCTATTAGTGGGAGAGATCTCCCAGTAGATTTATTGGTGAGTTGACCAGCAAAAGGCTCCTTGAGGACAAAGCAGCTGGTGGAGTAGGCATCACACATTCCAGTGAGGCAGGCGTTCCTTCTAAGCCAGTGTTTTTCAACATCTGCACTATTGATAGCAGGGGCCAGGTGTTTTTGTCGTAGGAGGCTAGCTGTGCATAGTAGGATGCTTAACAGCATCCCTGGCCTCTACCCACTGGGTGTCAGTGGCAACCTCTTTGCCCCAGTTGTGACAACCAAAAATGTCTCCAGGCATTGCTAAATGTTCCCTAGGGGGTAAAATCACCCCCAGTTAAGAACCCCTCCTCTAAGATCTTAGGGACAATGGAGCAAACAACCAAAAAATGAGCATGTGGGGTCAGTGAGTAGAATGACAGTGGTAAGGGTGGGGGGTCTAGGTAGTTCAGTCTTGGCCAGTTGGCCTCCCAGAAAGGGGAAGTGAAAGATTCCCTACCCTCATTGGGCCACATCTTGGTAGAGGGGGTGGAGTAGCTGACTCCCTAACATCAGAGCAGGAGGAGGAAGAAACAGAACGAGGGCAGAAACTAACTTACTCATATCCATCTGAAAGAAGACATCCTTACTGGGGTAAATCTTCCAGGAAGGGAGACTGAAGGTAGAGAGGGAGCCAACTCAGAGAAAAATTTTAGATCTTGGGTGGAGAGAAGGAAATTACAGTAAGTTCCACCTCACAACTTTTATCTAATGGAGAAGACTCATCAGATCCTAACTAAACGTGTTTTTCCGAGTTGCAGCATCTGCAGTGACTTGCTAAAATGCCCTTTGGTGAGATGAGCTGGAGTTACACGTCCTGGTTGTGGAAATTGATTCAGCCAGGAAGTGGACACTGGGAAATTGTTGTGAGTGTGCACAGTATAGGAATGTGAGGGTGCTCCTGGAAAGACAAAGCAACTAAGTTGTCAGGGAGAACAGGGCTTAGGAGAGTACTGTGAGATAGGGGTCAGTGCTTTACTAGAAAGCAGCGAAAAGGTAGACCTCAACTCCAAGCCTCATTACCTAAAGTGAGAATGAAATGTCTTCAAATAAGATTGGTTGGGCCAAGTTTCCCTTAAAGGGTGTCTGTAGTTACAGAGAAATGGGTAGGAGGTGGGGAAGGGGAACTCTGAAAACCTTTCTGATCTACTTGAGAGCCATAAAATAGCAATCTGTGAGCAGTGACAGGGAAATCCAAATGAGGGGAATAAATTAAACTTAACTGTAGGAGGCTGTGTATGAGAGGCTCTCTATGGAGGGAATACTGAGCAAGTCCCACTAGTTGAATTTCAAATCTAAAACCACTTTCTGTGTAGTTCTGGTAGTGTAACAAAGCCAAAGGAAGTGCCAATAAGCAGAGAAATCCTATAGTTAGGTGGCACATGGGAATTTTCATCAATGCTCAGATGCACAAGAAAGCCATAAAGATAAGCCACTGGCTTTGTTCAAGAAGACAGACACAGGGCCAGATGCAGTGGCTCACGCCTGTAATCCCAGCACTTTGGGAGGCTGAGGCGGGTGGATCACTGGAGATCAGGAGTTCGAGACCAGCCTGGCCAACATGGTGAAACCCCATTTCTACTAAAAATACAAAAATTAGCTGGGTGTGGTGGCGTGCACCTGTAGTCCCAGCTATTTGGGAGGCTGAGGCACGAGAATCACTTGAACCCAGAAGGCGGAAGTTGCAGTGAACCGAGATTGCGCCACTGCACTCCAGCCTGGGCAACAGAGCGAGACTCCATCTCAAAAAAAGAAAAAAAAAAGACAGACACAGGAGCAGGGCTGATATTCAGCCAAGATGGACCAGTATGGCAGTACTAGTTGCTAACAGCCAGCATCTGTGTATATTTGTCAGTATTTATACAACCACACAGAAAACAATGTCTCTTCATGGGGGCACAGATCTTCACCATATGGTGAGATCTACAGAGGCCAGAGTTGACCTGTAAAATATCAAATAGCAAAAATTGCCTGACCTTGACCCATCCATTACCCCTACCTGGATGGAGGGATGGGCCCAGAGACACAGAGGGTATCATGGCTGGTAAAATTCTCCTATGCTGTGGGGGAAATATTACAGTTATAAATAAGACATATATAGATGTAACAATTATGTAGATGTGCCAGGCATCATTCCTTTTTTTAAAAAATTATTTTTGTATTTTTAGTGACAGAGTCTCACTTTTGTCACCCAGGCTGAAGTGCAGTGGCATGATAGCTCACTGCAGCCTCAAACTCCTGGGCTCAAGTGATCCTTCCACCTCAGCCTTCCAGAGTGCCAGGGTTAAAGGCACACACCACCATGCCCAGTCCAGGCATCATTCTCTATGCTTTATATACTTGGCTTCATTGAATCCTCACAATGTTAGGAGGTAGGGACAATTCATACCTGCATTTTACAGGTGAGGAAATGAAGACCTAGAGGGGTTAAGTAATGTGACCAAGGTCCCACAGCTTGGTAAATGACAAAACTGGGATTCTGACCGAGTCAACCTGCTTCAGAATTTGTGTACTTAACAAATGTGCTGTACAGTAGGGTTGCCAAAACTCTCAAGATGAGAATAATCATTAGAGGGAGAGCAGCCAAAACACCCAGGTAGGTATGGGTACCCCTAACTACCCCCCTCCCCCGGCAGCATCCCCCCAACCCAACAGTCTCATCTAGCATCACAGAGCTCTAATGAAATAAACCTGGAGGCCATCACGGTAGTGGCAGTTCTAATAAAAATGAGAAAAATCACAAGATGGTTAAACCAATGGGGAGAGCTGGAACTTCCCCTCCTGAAGATATTCCAGGGCTAAAACTTCAATTCTGAGTTTTGTTTCTACAACAAAGAAGAGGTGGTTGTGGTTAGAGGGGTTACTTTGTTTTAAAAAATAAAACATTCTGTGTAAATATCCAAAATCATTTCCATGAAAATTTCTCTTCAGAAAGGAGGATGAAGAGAAGTGGGTTAAAGGGTACAGTTAGATAGATGGAATAAATTCAATGTTTGATAGCAGAATAGGGTGACTATAGTTAAAACAAAAATGTACTTGGGAGACGGACACCTTAAACACCCTGACTTGATCACTATGCATTATATACATGTAACAAAATTTCACATGTACCCCACGAGTTTGTACAAATAATGTGGGTACAATTTTTTAAAATTCTCTTACATGTGACCTGAACTGTATTCAGCTGGCTCTGTGACTACTTGGGAGTTGCTGTGGAACAAACTGCAGCAATGCTTTCTTCTGGAAGTCTTTCATTTTCTTATTATTCTTTTTTTGAGATAGGGTCTTACTCTGTCGCCCAGGCTGGAGTGCAGTGGCACAATCTTGGCTCACTGCAACCTCTGCCTCCCAGGCTCAAGTTACCTTCCCACTTCAGCCTCCTGAGTAGCTGGGACTACAGGTGCGTGCCTCCATGCCTGGCTGATTTTTTGTATTTTTAGTAGAGATGAGGTTTTGCCATGTTACCCAGGTTGGTCTCGAACTCCTGGGCTCAAGTGATCCTCCCACCTTGACCTCCCCCAGTGCTGGAATTACAGGAGTAAGCCACCATGCCTGGCTTCATTTTCATTTTCCTTGTTCTGATAGGGATAATTTTGTCAACTCCACCTTTCTTTCTCTCTAATCCTCTTTCATTGCATGTGTACTTGTGTCTAGATTTAGTTTGGGATGGGGAGGGAGGACATAGTACTATTACATGATATCATTGTGGCTCTGAAGGTATCTCAAATCCTGACTATGCCACAGAAGAATTCTGAAATAATCCACTGCATGAGTACTATAGGAGCTGGTCAGCTTTGCATTGAACATAATTCCACATCTATAATGGCTTAGCTTTTGCTTCTCAATCGACATATTAATTGTTCCAATACATCAGTACTAGGAACTATTACTCACATTCATCAGAGACACTAGATGTCTCTCTTCAAGAATACAGAATTTGGAAGATTAGTTATTGACAGAAGACTACTTTTGAATTATCTTTTAGATTATAACATCCCATCTGCATTATCTGCCTGTGAAATATTGCCTTGATCATTCATATACCTGGTTCACAGTGGGTGGACAATAAATGTGTGATGGATGAATGAATGGTCTGCAACTTCCACACTGCAGCCTTTACCTGCTCATGTGATAGTTTTCACTGATTTTCTATGAAAGGCATATGCAGTGAGCATGCAGGATGAAGAAGTCTAGAGTCTGTAAGACTCAATCCTAGGAGATCTACTAAAGCAGTGACTATTACAAAACACTATGATATATAAAGAATGAGACTTGTCGATCAGAAATTGACTGAGGTTGGCTGTAAAAGTTTTCTATCAGGAGGATGAAGAAAATTGAGCCTAAGTTTTCTGGACAAAAAGAAAAAGCTGATTTAACTTGGCTTGTGTCTAAGACCAAAATAGGATGAGAGTCTGAGAAAAACCATATAGAGAATGTTACCTGATTTTATATGCACTTTATTATTTTTGCTTTGCATATTGTGTACTACGGATTGGTTTTAATTGTTGGAATTCATATAATGATAAAAATAAAGAAGTTAATTTTTTAAACTTCCTGTTAAAAACTTGGCCTAAAGTACTTCCTCAACACAGACATGCTAGTGGCAGTTCTAATAAAAATGAGAAAAATTCATGGCATTTCCTCCATGAAGCCTTTTTCAGTCTACATCTAGAAAGACTCTGCCTTTTCAAGCACTTGTTAACTACCACTGATTTGCTGTTATCAGACTTCTTCATAATACTTTGAGATCGAGTCTTGCTCTGTTGCCCAGGGTGGAATGCAGTTGTGCGATCTTGGCTTACTGCAACCTCCGCCTCCCAGGTTCAAGCGATTCTCCTGTCTCAGCCCTCCCCCACCCCCACAACCCCCACCCCAGTAGCTGGAATTACAGGCGTGCCACCACGCTTGGCTACCTTTCTGTATTTTCAGTAGAGATGGGGTTTCACCATGTTGGCCAGGTTGGTCTCGAACTCCTGACCTTAGTCGATCTACCTGCCTCGGCCTCCCAAAGTGCTGAGATTACGGGCATGAGCCACCGTGCCCAGCCCATAATATCCTTTTAATGTGACTATTTGTAATCTCCCTCAACCACAGTCTCTCTGAGTTCTGGGATATCTGCCCACAATACCTTGCACGTAATAAAGGCTCCAGGCATGCTGTTTATCTAAACTGGCTTTATTTCCTTGAGACTGCTCAAGCACTTATCCTGTGCTAGGTTCTGGGAAAACAGAGGTGAAAAATTCAGATCCAGACTCTACCCATATGGAGGTTACCTTTTAAATGAAAAAGTGGAAAAGATGAACCCTTTTTAGTCTCTAGAAAGTTGCGAGACGTTGAAGCAGAAGACCAAAGGAAAAAGTAGAGTTGAAAACAATAGACTATAAATCAGGATACCGTGACCTCATCTCTAATTTCCTGTGTGTCTTGAGTGCATTTCTTAACCATTTATGCATCCATTTCCTTATATGTGATACAGGATCACATGAAGAATTGATTCCTATATGACATATATAAGGAGAATTGAATCAGAAAATAGATGCAAATCATGTTGGAGGAAACTTCCTGAACCAGATAAAAAGCATCCATGAAAAACCCACAGGTAACACCATACTGAAAGGTGAAAGACTGAAAGCTTTCTCCCAAAGATCAGGAACAAGACAAGGCTATCTGCAATTCTGCTATTCAATATTATACAGGAAGTTCTAGCTAGGTTCTAGGTAACAAAATAAAAGACATCAAGATTTAAAAAGAAGTAAAACTATATCTGCAGATGATATTATCTTATTTTAGAAAAACCTAAAGAAGCCACCAAAAACACGATTAAAGCTAATACAGAAATTCAGCAAGATTTTGGGATATCAGATCAATATACAAAGACCATTTGTGTTTCTATAAACTAGCAATGAACAATCCAAAAATAAAATTAAGAAAACAAATCAGGCCGGGCGCAGTGGCTCATGCCTGTAATCCCAGCACTTTGGGAGGCCGAGGCAGCTGGATCACGTGAGAGGTCAGGAGTTTGAGACCAGCCTGGCTAACATGGTGAAACCCCGTTTCTACTAAAAATACAAAAAAATTAGCCAGGTGTGGTGCCGTGCGCCTGTAATTCCAGCTACTTGGGAGGCTGAGGCAGGAGAATCGCTTGAACCCAGGAGGCAGAGGTTGCAGTGAGCCAAGATCGCGCCATTGCACTCCAGCTTGGGCCATAACAGCGAAACTCCATCTCACTAAATAAATAAATAAATAAATAAATAAATAAATAAATAAATAAATAAATAGAAAAGAAAACAAATCCACTTACAATAGCATTAAAAAGGATAAAATACTAAGGAATAAACTTCCTCGTGGGCATAAAGAATAAACAAAAGAAGTATAAGACTTATATACTGAAAACTAAAACATTGTTGAAAGAAATTAAAGATGATCTAAATAAATAGAAAAACATCCTGTGTTCATGTGCTGGAACACTTATTATTGAGATGGCAATACTCTCCACATTGAATTACAGAATCACAGCAAATCATGCCAAAATCCTAGCGGCCTTTTGTTTTATTTTATTTTGTTATTATTATTTTTTTTTTGAGACGGAGTCTTGCTTTGTCACCCAGGCTGGAGTGCAGTGGTGCGATCTTGGCTCACCGCAAGCTCTGCCTCCCACCTTCATGCCATTCTCCTGCCTCAGCCTCCCGAGTAGCTGGGACTACAGGCGCCTGCCACCACGCCCGGCTAATTTTTTTGTATTTTTAGTAGAGACGAGGTTTCACCCTGTTAGCCAGGATGGTCTCGATCTCCTGACCTTGTGATCCACCCACCTCGGCCTCCCAAAGTGCTGGGATTACAGGCATGAGCCACTGCGCCCGGCCTGCTTTTTTTTTTTTTTTTTAACAGCTATTGACTAGCTGATGATAAAATTAATATGGGCCTGGGTGCAGTGGCTCATACTTTGAGAGGCTGAGGAGGGTGGATCACTTGAGGTCAAGAGTTCGAGACCAGCTTGGCCAACATGGTGAAACCCTACCTCTACCAAAAATACAAAAATTAACCAGGCATGGTGGCATGTGCCTGTAATCCCAGCTACTCAGGAGGCTGAGGCAGGAGAATCACTTGAACCCAGGAGGTGGAGGTTGCAGTGACCCAAGATCGTGCAACTATACTCCAGCCTGGAGGACAGAGTGAGACTCCGTCTCAAAAAAATAAGATAAAATAAAATAAAAATGGAAATGCGAGGGGCCTAGAATATACAAAACAATCCTGAAAAAGAATAAAGTTGGAGGACTCACACTTCCAAATTTCAAAATCTTACTACAAAGCTATAGTAATTAAGACTTCGTGGCACCAGCATAAGGACAGATATAGAGGTCAATTGAATAGAACTAAGAGTCCAGAATAAACCCACATATTTTTGGTCAACTGATTTTTTAGAAGGGTGCCAAGGCAATTTGATGGGGGAAAGATATTCTTTTCAACAAATGGTGCAGGGAAAACTGGTTATCCACATGCAAAAGAATGAATCTGAATCCCTACATCACACCACATACAAAATTAGCTCAAAATGGACCAAAGACCTAAAAGTAAGAGTTAATATTATAAAACTCTTAAGAGAAAACATAGGTGTAAATTTCTGTGAAATTGGATTATGCAAGGTCTTCTTAGATACAATGCCAAAGCACAGGCAACAAAAGAAAATATAGATATAAATTGGACTGCATCAAAATTTTAAAAAACTTGAATGCTTCAAAGAACACCATCATGAAAGTGAAAGGCAACACACAGAACAGGAGAAATATATTTAAATCATATACTTGCATCTAGAATAAAGAACCCTGCAACTCAACAATAATAGTAATAATAATAAAGCAACCTGATTTAAAAATGGGCTAAGGGGCTGGGAACGGTGACTTATACCTGTAATCCCAGCACTTTGGGAGGCCAAGGTGGGTGGATTGCTTGAGGCCAGGAATTCGGGACCAGCCTGGGAAACATGGCAAAACCCCAATTCTACAGAAATTAGCCAGGCATGGTGGTGTGCATCTGTAGTCCCAGCTACTTGGGAAGCTGAAAAGGGAGGATCGCTTGAGCCCAGGATGGGGAGGTTGCAGTGAGCTGAGATCGCACCACTGCACTCCAGCCTGGGCAACAAAGCAAGACTCTGTCTCAAAAAAGCAAATGGTCTAAGGACTTAAAACAGATATTTCTCTGAAAAAGATACAAAAATGGCCAGTAACCACATGAAAGAATTCTCAACATCATTAGACATCAGGGAAATTCAAATGAAAACCACAACGAGATACTACACACTTGCTAGGATGGCAATAATCAAAGAGGCAGATAATAACAAGTGTTGTCAAGAATATTGAGAAACTGGGACCCTCATACATTGCTGGTGGTAATATAAAGTGGTGCAGCTGCCGTGGAAATCAGTCTGGCAATTCTTCAGAAGGTTAAACATGGAGTTACCATATGAACCACTCATTCCACTTCTATGTACATGCCCAAGAGAACTAAAAACATGTCCACACAAAAACTTGTGAGTGTTCACAGCAACATTATTCACAGTAGCCAAAAAGTGGAAATAACCCAAATGTCCATCAACTGATGAGAAGATAAAATATGGTGTATCTATATAATGGATTATCATTTAGCCATAAAAAGGAATGAAGTACTGATACATTCTACAACATGGATGAACTTTGGAAATATGCTATGTCAAAGAAGCTGGACACAAAAGGCCACATATTGTACGACTGCATTTATATGAAATGTCCAGAACAGGTAAACCTTGTAGGGACAAAAAGTAGATTAGTGGTTGCCAGGGGCTGGAGGATGATGACCGGTAGGAGTGACTGCTAATGAGTATGGGGTCTCTTTCAGGTGATAAACATGGTTTAAATTGTAGTGATACTTGCACAACTCTGTGGATGTAATTTTTAAAAACACTGAATTGTGTACTTTAAATGGGTAAATTGTATGGTATGTGAATTATACCTCAATAAAAAGGAAAAACAAAGCAAAAAAAGAACATTGGAAAAGTTTTAAAATGCTATGCACAGAGGCAAAATCTTAGAACTTAGCCACGACTCCAATTAGATGAACAAACATAGATACACTTTTTTTAGAGAGTGACCATTAAGTGCTTAGAAAAAAAAACAGATAAATAAAGCACTCTTACTCACCAACTCCCAAGACAGGGGTATAGCTTTGTTACACAAACCCAGTGCCCACCCACAACCAACTTTTACTCTTTTCCTCTCCTTGTCTTTTGACAGCTGAACTAGTGTACTGTTAGAACAAGACTAAGACTAAAGGTAGCCCAACATTTTGGAGATCAGAAGCCCAAGACATATGTCTAATTATTAATGTTTTGAAGAGTTTGGAAATTCCTATTAATCCATTACATCACTCAGGTTCTTCACATCAGAGAAAGCTAATATTTATAATAAAAAGCTTAGGTTTGAGTGACACGTAATTTACTCATGGAACAAACCTGCACATGTACCACCTGAACCTAAAAATTAGAAGAAAAAAAGATACAAAATCGTTTTTTTAAAATATGGATTCTTATTATGATGACTTATCTAGTTTCTTAATTAGAGTCATCTCTAGTTCTAGGATGATGTGTTGTTGGTCAAGGTTCCAAGGACATTACTACCACTGCTGCTTTCTGTTTCACTTTTGAAAATATATAGTATTTTGATAGGCAGCCAAGTCATATAAATATGGTAACAATAACAATCCCATCTATATACATGATGCCAGTGGTGACAACTGGTTACTAGGAAAATTTACATGGAATTTCTTATTTTCTCTATGGTTTTTCACTGTAGTGATTAACACTACCAAGGGTGACTTAATCACGTGTCACAGTATGTTCAAAGACTATCAAAACAACAACTTCCAGGGGAAATTGGACTCAAGCTTAACTGCAAAACAATCAGTATAGCAGAAATATATTCTTTGGTGTGAATTAATTTGTAGAGGACAAATCACTTAAAGACATCCTTAAACTATATACACTTTAATGCCTAATACATGTAGTGTTTAAAAAACAGATTTACCTAGCTTTCTCTATTTGAGCCCACCTTGTTCTCTACAGCTTGCTACCTTTAGTCTGAGAGTTGGAAAAATAAATCTAGTGAACTTGTGCCATGACATGGCAAACTCCCTGGCCACAGGACACAAAATTATCTTTCACATTTCTTTTTTTTTTCCCTTGGCCATCCAATGAGTCTTACCTAGTCCTTCCATATAATGTCTCTGGGACTCATCCTTTCTTCTCCATTCTTGTCATATCACTCACATCTAGAGGTTTATTGAATTTAGTTTATTGCAATATCTATATAACTGGTTTCCTAATTTCCATGTCTCTCTACCTCAAATACATCTGGCAGCAATATAAAAGATTAAATTTCTAAAAATAGCATTTAATTAAGTAATCTGTTTAAAAACCTTGGCTAGCTCTCCCATGCCTATTGAGTAAGCTCCAAATACCATTAGCCTGGTATTCAACGCCTTCCAAAATCTCAGTCCAAATGTATTTTCTTTCTTTTTTCTTTCTTTTTTTCTTTTTTTTTTTCTGTTTTTGTTGACAGAATCTCACTCTGCCACCCAGGCTGGAGTGCAATGGCATGATCTAGGCTCACTGCAACCTCCGCCTCGCGGGTTGAAGCGATTCTTGTGCCTCAGCCTCCCAAGTAGCTGGGATTACAGGTGTGTACCACTATGCCTGGCTAACTTTTTTTTGTATTTTTAGTAGAGACGGTGTTTTACCATGTTGGCCAAGCTGGTCTTGAATTCCTGGGCTCAAGTGATCTGCCTGTCTCAGCCTCCCAAAGTGCTGGGATTACAGGCATGAGCCACCACGCCCAGCCTGTATTTCCTAGATTTATCATCTACCACCTCTTGGACAAAACTGGTCTCCTTACCATCCCCTGAACCTCCACAAATTCTTTTTGCACCTTTGCTTATGGTGTTCCTCCTGCCTAGAATACCCCTCTCCATCTTTGGAAGCCTGTTCAAAGCTTAACTTTTCTTCACTAAACCCTCCCTGAACATTTACAATTCACAGTGATCTCTCCTTCTTTGCATGTGATTTGAGAGCTGAATGAATGCTGTCATTCATTTGGCAATACTCATATACGACTTTTCCTGTCTTACATTGTTAATTCTTGTACTGTTTAATTTTGTGTGTCTTGCTTTCTCAACTAGACTGCAAGATCCTTGGGAATAAGGGCCATTTATTACATTAAAAAATCTACCCACAGTGCATATTGCTGTGCTGGGGGCTGTGACAGGGACTAGTTACAGACAGAAGAGTGCTGGAGTCTCCTCAAGATGCCAAACTCTCAGAATGCAGCATTTACTAGAGGTGATGATTCCTCACAAATACATACCAAATATAATCACTTTAAAGGTGAAACTAACTCTACAGGTTACTCTAAGATATTAAGGAATTACAAACTGCCCTGGAAATACTTGTAAGTCCCCTATTAAAATATAAAATTAACGTTTAATAAATAAGTTCATGCTTTCCTGAAAGCTTAAAAATGACATATAAAGAAAAAATGGGCTGGACGTGGTGGCTCACGCCTGTAATCCCAGTACTTTGGGAGGCTGAGGTGGGTAGATCGATCACAAGGTCAGGAGTTCGAGACCAGCCTGAGCAGCATGGTGAAACACCGTCTCTACTAAAAATACAAAAGTTAGCTGGGTGTGGTGGCACCTGCCTGTAATCGCAGCTACTCAGGAGGCTGAGGCAGGAGAATCACTTGAACCCAGGAGGTGGAGGTTGCAGTGAGCCAAGATGGTGCCACTGCACTCCAGCCTGGGTGACAGAGCGAGATTTTGTCTCAAAAAAGAAAAAATGGTTCCCCCAAAAAAGTAAAAAGAAAAATGGTCAGGCCAGGAGCATAATCTCTAGGATTTACTTGATCACAAAGTGCTCAAAAAGCCAAGGCCCCGTGCAATCCATTTATATTTCAGTGACTGTTTTTTCATCTGTAAAACAGGCTAAACCACATAAGGAAAATAAGTGTAGGCCGGGCATGGTGGCTCATGCCTGTAATCCCAGCACTTTGGGAGGCCGAGGTGGGCAGATCACG
>NW_026652282.1:99941017-99968935 GCF_009828535.3 Hylobates moloch | reverse complement strand
AAAAAAAAAAAAAAAAGTCTAGAACCTGAGTTCCCATAGAAGGCAGCCAAAATGATTTGGATAATTCAAGCTAAAAAACGTCATTCACATCTTGGTTTCTCCTGAATTATTTAGGCAATCTGAGATTTCTTCACAGATAGGAATATAATCCCAAGCTAGTTTGCCAAATCTGTGGTGGTTTTGTACTTTGACCCAAGACATGCTGCAACCATTAAGTTCTAATCAAAATGTTCAATAACCTTGTAACTGAAGAAAATAATCATTACAAAACTCCTACCTCAGACTGCTGTCAAAGCTTTGAAGTTCTGTGGGATGTACTGACTGCAATCTCAGAAATGTTTTGTTTAGCTTTGTAGATGGCCCCAGATGATAAAGGTTTGGCAACAAACGCTGCTTGCCCTGTATAAATCCCTTGGATGTCTTGTATGTAGAAGGGAGACCTACTAGATTACCTAGCATCATCAGATCATAACATATATGTATGATATCTCAAGCTTCCTGTTATATATATGCTATATATACAGAGTCTCACTCTGTCGCCCAGACTGGAGTGCAGTGGCGTGATCTCAGCTCACTGCAACCTCCACCTCCTGGGTTCAAGCGATTCTCCTGCCTCAACCTCCTCAGTAGCTGGGATTACAGGCATGCACCAAGATGACCAGCTAATTTTTGTATTTTTAGTAGAGACGGGGTTTCACCATGTTGGTCAGGCTGGTCTTGAACTCCTGACCTCATAATCCGCCTGCCTCAGCTTCCCAAAATGTTGGGATTACAGGCGTGAGCCACCGCACCCAGCCTAAGTTTGGTATATTTGTAAGTATATCCTTTCCTTTTGAAATTTGCCTGTTAAATAATGCTTTTGGTTCCTTTAGCCCAGCCTTGACTACTAATTGGCAAGGATTCAAATGATCTCCCCAATTTTAAATATCCGTGTATTATGGAAATGTTATCAATTTTCTTCTCCTCCTACCAAGGATTATATGATAATGAACTGAGCTTCTTGTCAAGAAAAATGCTAAGTTCAAAGTATTATTTCTTTCACTTCTAATTAGAAATAAGTTTTACCTTTTATTGTATTCCATTATACAATTTTACATAGTACCATTATTATTTTAAGCAATAATTAAGCAAATTGAACTACTGTTTTTGAGCTCTACTTTTCAGCATATAGATTTACCTAAAAAAGTACAAACCAAGCACAGTGGTGCAATTTTCCAGGCACTTTCAAGTTGCTTATTTACAAATATGTAAGCACCCTGTTGGAACACATGAAAATTTTGGTGTCGAGAAGAAACACTCCATGTATATCAAATCTTTAAATTTTAACATTTGCACAGCTCCAAATATTCCTGAGAAAGGTCAGTCTCATTGTCACGTACATCTGCATTTCCTCACACTTCAGCGTATCTTGGGGAACCATAACCTCGGTCACTCGATGTACCACTAATTGCACAAAATACATGTAATGTGTTGCTCATCCAGGGAGAATGCATTGTGTCTTCTTGTAATATCTAAAACAGAAGAAATCAGCATGGTTATCATGAAGCAAAATAGCCACTGCCAAAAAAAGAATGTGTATATGTAATTGGGGGCATATTTCAATTTATCACTGACAGTTATTTAAAAAGACAGAAAGCAGAGAGAGCAAAGAATAACATTACCGACTTAAGTCTTCAAAGCTGTGTTACAAAGGCAGCATATCAAAAAAGCAGAAAAGGTCTAGTTACTCATTAAGAAAAACAAAGACTGTAAAATGCAAAATTCAATAAAAAGCGAGAGGTAACACAATCTTTAAAATATTTTTTAACAGATGGTCATAACAAGAACTCTAAATGGTAGACTCTGATATGAGTTTATGAATGATCTAACACAGTGGTTCTCAGAATCATCTATGGGACTTTTGAAACATGCAGATACCTATGTTCCTTCCCCGGAGACTTGAAAATAATAGTAAATGAAGATAAAAGTCTTAAGTGCATATTTCAAAAAACACACTATAATTGTATAAGCTAATTGATACAGAAGATTTTTCTTGGAAAGGAAGAACTTCATAACTATAAAATTTAAAGATATATTCCAATAAGTATATAAACATAGATATTCATATTAGTTTAAATATTTTTTAAATGATCCATTTTGTGTAATCCAAAGAAAAAGCAACAGAAATCTTGTGCTTAAAGTAGATTGAGGTAAAAAGCACTATATACATTATATCCAATCTCTTTACCATAAAGTCCTAACTTAGGTCTCAAGCTTTCAATACTTGGTTCTCAAGTTAGTTGTGAAACTTCAGTATTAAGCCCACAGATTGATCTATAGTGGCAGTATTGAGACATATCATTTGTGTTGCTACAAATCATAAGGCTTAAATAAAATTTGTAATAGAGAAATTTCCTCTTACAAAAATATTAACTCACGACACTAATCTGAAAGCATCCTAGAATGTTAAGAGATGAATAACTGATTATCTATGCTGGTCAGATGTGACAGGCAAGGAGGGTACTTATTGCTAAGAAATTACAAAACATACCAAACAGATGCTACAATGACCACCCCCAACTCTATCTAAGAAATCTGCAATTTATAGCTTTATGATAATATAAATCCTTTTAAAAATCAAAAGCAGCCAGGCGCGGTGGCTCACGCCTGTAATCCCACCACTTTTGGAGGATGAGGCGGGTGGATTACAAGGTCAGGAAATGGGAAATCCAATCTCTATAAAATACAAAAAATGACCAGGTTATGGCGTGCCCTGTGTTCGCAGGAGAATCACTTGAATCCACGAGGTGGAGGCTGCAGTGAGCTGATATCACGCCACTGCACTCCAGCCTGGGTGACACAGTGAGACTCCGTCTCAAAAAAAAAAAAAAAGAAAAGATAAAAAAAGCTTGAAGAAGTTTTTGAAAGGACTATATACTCTGGTATTCTGTAACAGATTACATTGAAAGGGGACAAGGACTATCCAGTCATGTCTTTTTGTCAAGTAATCATTTATGGAGCTCAAGAGAATATTTCAAATTTCAGTACACATTAACACTTGTCTTACTTTTCAGTATTAATATACGCCTCAAAGTGTATGACTACAAGGTGGCTCTCTTACATGTGAAACTCAATTCACTACAAAGTCAACATTTGCCAAAAGTAAGGCACACCAAAATATGGTTCATAATAACAGGATGGCTTGCATAAATATAAGCCAGTAGAAACTAAGAGTTTTCTTGGTTAGCTGTTATTACATAATATTAAGAGTCTAAATTATTGGTCTCTATATCTAAGAGAAATAGTCATGTTTTATGGGAATAACTGATACAGACAAGTGAGAAATACGACAGTAGATTTGAAAAATCCATGCTTCAAAAGGAAAACAGAATTTTATAAAATGACCACTCAGAATATCTTGATCACAGTAATAACAGTAAATTGAATAATTTGTTTTCAATTTGAATAATTTAGAGTTCAGCACTAGGTCATGCAACTGCATGCAAATGAAATAACTGTAATATAGTAGATACTCACTTAAAATAGCATGTGCAATTGTCTTATATCTTTTGTGAAGGAGGAATTTTTGCTGCTTTTTCTATGCATTATGAGGAATAGAAACTCATCAACTAGATAGTTTCTAAAAACAAACTATGTTATCTATTTGATAACGGTATACCTCAGTTCAACCTCTTGCCTCTACTGACACTGGAGCACAAAAAACAAAATGGTTTCTTACTGATAACTGCATCACTAACCACTTTAGATAATTGTTGCAAATTTGATTTGTACTGTATCACTTAAATGATTAAAGATAATATGAAAAAATTTAAAATATAGACTTAATAACTTTAAAGTTATGCATTTTGAACCATTATATTTTGCTAAGCAACAATTTTGGGACCCGCAGATCGTGTTTTCAGTTTTAGTCACCCTAATACTTGCCTGCTCATGGATAATGTCAGATAATTCTTTTACCATGTCTCTGAAATTTGACTTTAGCCCTTCATGGTACTCAACTTGATCTTCTTTAATTAGCCGCTCATTTAGTTCAAGTGCAATGCTGCATGCTTGTATAAATTTCCTATGGATGAATATCAAAGATAAAGGTCTTGTTATTTATTCTTAGGAAGTATCACTGACAATCCATTTGATAACTCAGTTTAGCCATGGTTTGCCTAGGAAGAAGATCAGAATCCTCTATTTTCTCACTGTGCATTTATTTCTTAATGTCTCTTCCTAAGTCTGAAATGCCTTCTTTCCTTTCCACCTTTGCCTTATGGTTTCATTTCTTATCTCCTTCAAGACTTGGCTCAAAACACATACCCTCTGGAAAGTCTACTTGCTAATCATTTACTTAGCATTCTATCAGCTAAAGTTGTGCTGACATTAATTTGCACCTGTAGATAACGAGTCATTTATTCAAAAAAATTTATTTTGAGCTTACTATGTGGCTAGTACAGTGCTGGGTGGTACAGGTATGAAGGATCTTCCCTGGGCTGCTAAGAAGGAGAACAGAGAGGTGATGACCTATCATAAAAGTATTTTTCCATTATTTCATGTGTTTATGTTTAATGTCCACAATTAGAGTGTAGGTCTTAGGGGACAAAGTACTTCATTGTCCATTTGTTTTATATCCCTGTCATAGCAACTAATAGTCTTTTGCATGTACCAGGCATTAATAAATACTGGTGAATGAATGACTGACTACTGGTTACTCTGCACTCTGGAACAGCTGATAAAACACAGAGAGGAAAAGTAAACAAAATAAGCCAGGAGCAAATGAGTGGATAGGTTATCATCTTTCTCCTTAGTCCATATTACTCAACTGTTTCTCTTCTTCTGAATGAAAACTTTTATATATTAAAGATATTTCTCTAATGTAAGAGCATTCATACATGCCTTAGCTTACAGAGCCGCTCACTGAAGACAAGATATTGCATGCCCTAGTTTGGCAGAGTCCAAGTGGAAGTAAGGACAGGGGATTGGAGTGAGCTTATGCAATCTTTCCTGCCCCACTTCTATTCCTACCCCAAATGGTCTGAAATGCTGTAACAGGAGGTCAATTGGGTGAAGAAGGAAAGCACATAAGGAACATAGGCTTGCATTTGTGTCACTTAAAATATTCAAAGCAATATAGTAAACTGGCATATTTAATCTCTTGGGTCACTAGGGTATTGTTAATGTCCTGCAGGATGAAACTGATCACACATTTTCTTATTACTTAAAGTGCCATTAGGAGGTCACTTAGATATTGTAAAAGACCACAGAGAATGTCCCTTTTTGGAGGGGTATTATTTGGCCAATACTTTGTTGTTTTTTAAAAGAAGAAAATAGAGAAAAAGAATGCGGGTCTAACCTGAAAACTGTAAAACACTTACCTAAACATGTCTTTCAACTCACTCACTTTCTTAGGTGGATACTTGCTAGCTTGACTGTCATTTAAGAAAGCTCTTGCATATGCTAATGGACCAGCATTGACCTACATTACAATAGAAGAAAAATGAGAGTGTTTCCAGAATGCAATAATCAAAAGAAGTTTTGGCATTTCTCTTTTTTATTAAAAATCCCAAAATATACAAGAAATCCATATCTGAGAAATATATGCTTATTACAAGTTTATTTCAAAAAACCATTAACTAAAGAAAATAATCTACAAAGATGATATTCTAGTAAGTGATTTCTGATATATACATACAGGGCTTCGCTACAGTCATCGGACTTATGTTAAAGTCCTCTGACATAACACAAAACTTATAAAAATTCAATGTAATATCTTCATTAAATGAACAAAAAATAATGCACAGGTTTTTGCACTCAGTAAGTGCCCAACACACAATTACAATTAATGCTTGCTCTGTGCCCTTATAAAAGCAAAAGAAACATCAAGAAACATTTAATACATGTTGGACGACCAACGTACCTGCACAGAAACACAGCCCTGCAATTTAAGTTGGAGCTGAATCATGTCCACGTCAGTAGAGGAGCAAAGCTTTTGCAGCTCTGCAGTTTTATCTTTTATTTCATCAGTGGCAACATCAATTGGTTTTAAATTAATCTGCTGTTCACAGTTAATAGGAATCCTCTTCTTCACATAGGGAAACGAGTTTGAAGCTATTAAAATGTTAAGATTGATTTATTGACTTTAGAAAATCATTTGTTCAAACAGCCAAATTAAAGAAAAAACTCTATTGTGCTTAACTCTCCCCATCCTTTATCTAGAAGATGACTTAGGGTCCCATATAGTACTTCAAGATTCAGAGAGAAACTCTCTTTATGAGACACCTCTGGGCAATCATGGATGACATATGGGAAAATGATGGTTTATCACATGGATGTGCTTGTGCAAACTTGTAACTGAACAGCAGAACAAATAATAATTAAAATTTCAGTTGTATGTTCCAGCTGGCCAGCTGCTACTCGTGTATACTGAAAAAGACCAAGACAAATAAGAAGTTAACATGTAAAATTGTACTTACTTGTCAAGATTGTACGGCGTTTGCACTGTTCTTCTATACAGCCCTGTTTTTTGCCTGATAAAGTGTAAGGGGCCTCAAAAACAAATCTGCTGATATTATGATTTCTTTCAAACTCGGTCTTCCTTTCTGTGAGTTCTTTGTCATCAAAGTAAGGCTTCACATAAGTAACTTGTATATGAGCATATTTTGGATCAAGCTCTTTGGCATTTACCTATAAAATAAGAAAGTTTTTTTTATTTATTTTATTTTATTTTTTATTTTATTCAGTGGAAGGGAAAAGGAGATAAGGTAACCTACTAACTTCTTTGAGACCAAGTGAGGAACATTGCCATTATAATTGTGTTTCCAATAAAGGGGGTCTTCATTCTTCTTTTTAAAAATCACTTACTTCTGATTATAAAGAAGTTACAGAAATCTATTTGGAGACTACAGAAACATATGAAGAAATTAAGAATTACTGTAATTGGCCAGGCACGGTGGCTCATGCCTGTAATCCCAGCATTTTAAGAGGCCGAGGCGGGCGGATCACTTGAGGTCAGGGGTTTGAGACCAGCCTGGCCAACATGGTGAAACCTTGTCTCTACTAAAAACACAAAAATTAGCCGGGCGGGGTGACATGAGCCTGTAGTCCCAGCTACTCAGGAGGCTGAGGCAGGAGAATCACTTGAGCTTGGGAGGCAGAGTTTGCAGTGAGCCAAGATCGCGCCACTGCACTCCAGTCTGGGCGACAAAGTGAGACTCTGTCTCCAAAAAAAAAAAAATTACTGTAATCCTACCACCCAGCAATGACCATTATTCACATTTTTATATATTTCCTTCTCATCTTTCTTCTATGAATATGTATTCAGAAAATTGAGGTCAGACTAAAACATTGTTTTGATTGTGCATTATATGAATTACACCTCAAAAAAACACAGGTATCATACTTTATTTATTTATTTTTGAGATGGAGTCTGGCTCTGTTGCCCAGGCTCAAGTGCAGTGGTGTGATCATGTCTCACTGCAGCCTCAGCCTCCTGGGCTCAAGTGATCCTCCCACTTCAGCTTCCCATGTAGCTGGGACCACAGACATGCACTACCACACCTGGCTAATTTTTAAATTTTTTTTGTAGAAATGAGGTCTCCCTGTGTTGCTGAGGCTAGCTTGGAACTCCTGGGCACAAGTGATCCTCCTGCCTCAGCCTCCTAGTGTTGAGATTATAGGCATGAGCCATCATGTCTGGCCAATAGTTTATACTATAGTCACTGGCATTACTTTTAATGGCTGTATGGATAAACATGACTTATTGGACCATTCTCTCATTAGTGGAGACAGGCTGTTTTCCAACTTTTTGCTATTGTAAATAATGTTCTGATGAACATCCTTGTATTTAAAACTGTGTGCTTTTTTTTTTCTGATTTTTTCCTTAGGATAAGTTCCTAGAAAAGAAATTGCTTAGTTAAAAGATTTACATGGGGCCAGTTGCAGTGGTTCATGCCTGTAATCCGAGGGCTTGGGAGGCCAAGACAGGAGGATTGCTCGAGCGCAGGAGATTGAGACCAGTCTGGGCAACATAGCAAGACCCTGTCTCTAAGAAACATAAAAAAATTAGCTGGGGTATGGTGGCAACACACCTGTAGTCCCACCTATTCAGGAGGCTAAGACTGGAGGACTGCTTGAACCCAGGAGTTTGAGACCAGCCTGGGCAACATAGTGAGACCCTGTCTCTAGAAAAAAAAAACAACCCACAAGAAACAAAAATAAGCCAGGTGTGGTGGTGCACACCTGTAGTCCCAGCTACTCAAGAGGCTGAGGTGGGAGGATCACTTGAGCCCAGGAGGTCAAGGCTGCCGTGAGCTGTGATCGTGCCACAGCACTCCAGCCTGGGCGACAGAGCCAGACCCTGTCTCGAAAAAAATTAAAAGCGGCCAGGCGTGGTGGCTCAGGCCTGTAAACCCGGCACTTTGGGAGGCTGAGGTGGGTGGATCACTTGAGGTTAGGAGTTCGAGACCATCCTGGCCAACATGGTGGAACCCCATCTCTACTAAAAATACAAAAATTAGCCAGGCGTGGTGGTGAGCGACTGTAATCCCAGCTATTAGGGAGGCTGAGGTGGGAGAATTGCTTAAACCCAGGAGGCGGAGGTTGCAGTGAGCCAAGATGGCACCAATGCACTCCAGCCTGGGTGACAGAGCAAGACACTGTCTCAAAAAAAATAAAATAAAATAAAAAGAAAAGAAAAAAATATACATCTTGATAGATTCATATGGACACTTACAAATTTCTCATGCTTTTTAATGTCTAGGTGGTTATATCCATTATATGGGTAATACCACCATTTCTTTAACCATATGGACATTTAAACCGCTTCCAGTTTTTTGCTATATAAATTTTGTGGCAGTGAACAACTTTAAACATATATATATTTATATGTGTACATCTACAAGATAAAATGTTAAATGTGAAATTGTTGGGTCCAAGGACACATACATTTAAAATATTGGAAGATATTGCCAAACTCCTCTTCAAATTGCCTTTGCCCTTAAGCAGATTTTGCTCTTTGGCAAGGGAAAAGAGTATTTTTAATTTTTATTTTCACACATTGAGAAAACAATAAATATATTTTAAAAGCCGGAACTGCTTATTATGTCTGTTGCCTGTGGGGAACTACTAAAATACGATACATAACAAACATCAGGAGTCCAGCCACCTGATAATGATTTGTCGCTGCATTCTTTGACCCAGTTTTCAGAGGCAGAATAAGGTAGAAAACTGCATGTTGCACAGAAAGTCTGACTTTTCATTATCTTTCCATTTATACAGTAATCAATATTGTGGGAACAAGTCTTACACTATCTGGCTGCAAGGGGAGAAAATCTTCTGTTGTCTCAATTCAACAAAACAACACAAAATAGTGAAACTGATAAGGAAAGAAGTAGAGAGTGTTTGCCATATATTACGTTGAAACTACCACCAAATCTATTTTTTTTTTTTTTTTTTTTTTGAGACGGAGTCTTTCTCTGTCCCCCAGGCTGGAGTGCAGTGGCGCGATCTCGGCTCACTGCAAGCTTCGTCTCCCGGGTTCACGCCATTCTCCTGCCTCAGCCTCCCAAGTAGCTGGGACTACAGGTGCCCGCCAACACACACGGCTAATTTTTTGTATTTTTAGTAGAGACGGGGTTTCACCGTGTTAGCCAGGATGGTCTCGATCTCCTGACCTCGTGATCTGCCCGCCTCGGCCTCCCAAAGTGCTGGGATTACAGGCTTGAGCCACCGCGCCCGGCCTCTATTTTTAAATGTCTTAGGCATATGTTTAAGATAAAGTCATCTCCAAGAGATATATCTAAGTATACAAAGTGAAGAGATTATTTTCGTGGTAGACAATGAAGTGTCTTTACAATAGCCATGGGCTTTTTCACTCTGGTAATGCTTCCTGCTAGATTTTAAGTGTTCTGCATAGCACTGTGCGTATCATAGTCACTCAGTAAATATCGCTGTGAATACAAATCTTGAACTTTATATGTCCTTCCTACCCTTAAAAATCAGCTCTAAGTCTGGGCACACCCAAGGCAACTAAGGATAGTCAGGCATTCCTATAGTGCTTCCCCCAAATCCTGTCTATAGGGAACTATGCATTTCCTAGGAAAGGGCCTCTCTTGCTATAATATAAGCCTTCTCACTATGCCTTGGCAGGGCCTAGTGGAATGGATAACCTTTAGAGCAAGGCTCAAGGATCTCTCCTAAACCTATTTCATTGCAAATGTTAACTATAGTCACTATTACTGAACTAAGGATATCTTAGAATAAAATGTGTGCCCCAAGATGATTTTAATCATGATGTAATGGAGAATCATGATGTACAATAGCATTTACAATAATATCTAACCTTTAGTGAGCATGCTAGCTTGCTATTATTAGTGAATGCTTTTTATGTACCAGGAAAGTGATTATACTTTCCATATATTAACTGATTTAATCCATACAACAACCTCATGAGGAAAATACTACTATTATTATCTCCATTTTATTACTAAGAACGATGAAGCACAGAGAGTTAAGTACCTTCCCCATGGTCACACAGCTAGTGAGTGGCAGAGAGTAGAGATCTGAAGCTTGGTATCCCTGACTCCAAAGCCCCTGTTCTTTCTTTTATTATCTGGAAAGCTCTGTTTTCATGCTTCTCTACCAGTTAAAAAAGGAAAAAGTCAGGAGCAATGTACAATGCCTGGAACTAACAAATAATGATTTCAAAATGTAGGGTATGTGTTACCTTGTCTGAATCCTGAATTATTTTGACATTCTCCGTACCAAACTTTTCACCATAAAGTTTAACAAGTCTCAAGGAAATTTCTGAGAGGCCAGTGAGCTTTGGTTCTTTATAGATGTACTCCTTTCCATCTTCTTCTTCAAAAAAAGACTATTATAAAGTTAAACAAATAACAACTTATAAATAATATGAGCAAACACAACATTTAAAGAAAATCTACTAAATAACTAGTAATAATATATTTGAAATACATTTTGAATAATATTACTAAAAGTCCCATGCTTGTATTTACCCTTTTAACTTCAAATACATGAGAATTTTCAAATTCCTGATAATTTTCAAATTTATAATCACATAAACATATGGCCTGAGGAAGATTTTCAAACTAGGTTTTTTTCCTTCCCTGTACACTTACTTGTTTTTTATTTAAGTTTTAACTACTATATATTTAATATGTACTTTAAAAAGCTTAACAGAAAATGAAACTGACAGAAATCAAAACCTTCTCTGTTATATTCTGACCTGAAGGGTTTAGATATGAGAACCAAAGTGAACTTTATATATACAAAAGAGGCTCCCTGCTGTTGTAATAGGCACTCTATCTGGATAGAATCCTAGCTGCTATAGTAAACTAGTAATTCAAAGGTGAATGTTTAAAAAGGAAAACTTTATGAACTCAAGTATACTTACTTGGCCATAAAAGGCAACTCTGAAGAAAGTGCCTAAAAGTCTCTTTTTTGTATGCATAACTTCCAGAATTTTTGTGTAAGCTCCATGAAGAGTTCTATAAACTTGAGTAAGTTTCTGAAAAATAAAAATATACAAATCAGCTTTGTTTTTTGTTTAATTACTAAATGTCTTCAAGATGAATGTACAAGAATAAAAAGCACCAGTATATTCTTTTCAAAATGGTCTTGGTGGGGCCATTCATACTCATCTCCCTTTGTAACAATCAGACAAAGTCCTCAACAACTTTAGGTCTAAGGGTAGAAATTAAAATGGTAAAATAACGTTGTATTTCTTTTTAAAAGAAATTTCTTCTAAAAAAAAGGGGGAGGGATACATGTGCAGAATATGCAGGTTTGTTACATAGATATATGCGTGCCATGGTGGTTTGCTGCACCTATTGGCCCATCCTCTAAGTTCCCTCCCCTCACCCCCCACCCCACAACAAGCCCTGTGTGTGTTGTTCCCCTCTCTGTGTCCACGCGTTCTCATTGTTCAACTCCCACTTATGAGTGAGAACACGCGGTATGTGGTTTTCTGTTCCTCAATAGCACTGTATTTCTTAATATCATGCTTCATTTCATTCACATCTCAATGGAAATTTTAAATTTTGAAATACTGTATTATCAACTACTATTTTCTACAGGGTCTGAATATTTTTAACTGAAAGGGCAGCCAAATGCTTTGCTTGAGCCCTCAGGTAGAGAGCTATGAAAATAAACAATCCATGTATTTAAAAAGGAAAATAAAATGCAAATATAAAAATAAGCAATGGTGTGAGCTGCAGTGAGGGCTGCTTTTATGCAAGTTCACAGATATTTCCAAAGGATATGTTTTTCTGCACTTCCAGAAAAAGAGAGCACATTGTGCAAAGAACATTATCAAAAATGTGAAAGACGACCTACAGAATGGAAGAAAATATATGCAAATCACAGATCTGATAAGGGTTTAGTACCCAGAATATTTAAGGACTTCTTACCACTCGACAACAAAATATATGCAAACCAATTTTAAAAATGGGCAAATGACCTGAATAGACATTGCTCCAAAGAAGATGTACAAGCAGCCAAGAAGGACACGAAAAGACACTCAATCTCACTGTCATTAAGGAAATGCAAACCAAGACAATGAGTTTGCCACTTCACATGCACTAGGATGGATTTTATAAAACAAAATAAAACAAACAGAAAATAACAAATGTTGGTAAGGATATGGAGTAATAGGAATCCTAGCACACTGATGATCGAAATGTAAAATGGTACAGCCACTGTGGAAAACAGCTTCGTGGGTCCTCAAAAAGTTAAACATAGAATTACCAAATGATCCAGCAATTCTACTCCCTAGTATATATTCAAGAGAATTGAAAATATAGATCCACACAGAAACTTGCACACAAATGTTTACAACAGCACTATTCATAATAGACAAAAGGTGAAACAACCCAAATGTCCATCAATGGATGAATGGATAAATAATCTGCAGTATATCCATACAATGGAATCTTACTCAGCCATAAAAAAGAATGAAGTTCTGATATATGCTACAACTGATACATGAACCTCTAAATATTATGCTAACAGGCCAGGTGCGGTGGCTCATGCCTGTAATCCCAGCACTTTGGAAGGCTGAGACAGGTGGATCACTTGAGGTCAGGAGTTTGAGACCAGCCTGGACAACATGGTGAAACCCCATCTTTATTAAAAATACAAAAATTAGCCGGAAGTGGTGGTGTGTGCCTCCCAGCTACTTGGGAGGCTGAAGTGTGAGGATTGCTTGAACCCAGGAGGCGGAGGTTGCGGTGAGCTGAGATCACGCCACTGTACTCCAACCTGGATGACAGAGTGAGACTCTGTCTCAATTAAAAAAAATCATGCTAACTGAAAGAAGCCAGACATAAAAGGTCACATATAATATTACAGGTTGAGTATCCCTTATCTGAAATGCTTTGGACCAGAAGTGTTTGAGATTTTGAAATATTTGCATTGGACTTACCAATTGAACATGTCTAATCTGAAAATCTGATATCCAAAATGTTCCAATGAGCATTTCCACTGAGCATCATGACCATGCTAAAACAGTTTCAGATTTGGGAGCATTTATGATTTCGAATTTTCAGATTAGAGAGGCTCAATCTGTATTCCTTTTATATGACATATCCAGAATAAGCAAATCCAGAAAGCAGGTTAGTGGTTACTGGAAAATGGGAGTGGGGTGGGGAGTAATTACTTAATGGGTATGGAGTGTTTTTCTGGGGAGATGAAAAAGTTTTAAAACTAGAAAGAGGTGGTGGGTGCACAACACTGTGAATATATTAAATGCCACTGATTTCTATACTTTAAAATGGTTAATTGCATGTTATATAAATTTCACCTCAATAAAAAAGGAAAAACACACAAGCTTCTTTCTCTAAAATTCCTCCCATATTATCTTTTATAATTGAACTCAATTGGAGGGAAATCTTCCTTACCTTGGCTGCTATCTCTGATAGTTTTCAGCCCATTCCATAGAGATACACTGAAAAAGTATGCATCAGTGTTCTACTTTTTGGTTTTGTTTTGAGATTGGATCTTGTTCTGTAGCCAAGGCTAGAGTGCAGTGTCTCAATCATAGCTCACTGCAGCCTCAATCTCCTGGACTTAAGCAATCCTCCTACCTCAGTCTCTCAAGTGGCCGGGATCACAGGCGTGCACTACCACGCTCCAGCTACATCAGTCCTAAACACAATTACTTCATCTATACAGAGTGCTAGGGGATTTATACAGACCCTTACACCCCTCCAAGGAAATAGGAGTAGTTCCCCTGTAGAAAACATCATTTCCTTTAATGTGTAGAGAAGATATATTTTTCTTTCTTCCCTGTTGGTTGGCTAAGTAGCAAAAGGCTCCCTGGGTTTCTGACAGCCAGAACTTCCTTCATCCTAAGAGTCAGAAAATGGGGACTCTATTTTGAAATTACTACAAAGGTTCTTCAGATGTAATGCTTTGATAGGAGGGGTAATGGCAAGTCTAGTTTTGTCTCATAGGCTATTCTTGGCCATCTGTATGACCTATACTTAACTTCAGCTTATTAATATATTCACTTGAATTCTACTATGAGTTTTCAGGCATGCCCCATATACACCAAAAGTATGGCAGAGAGAAGAAGACCTAGAATCTGGGAAGAAAAAGTGAGTTTGATCAGAGCCAGTTTGGAGGAGAGATGAAAACACTACTCAGATTATATTAAATCTATGTGTGTTCACTCTTAGAAACTACGTCAACAAGGAAAGGCCTAACTGCTTTATTTAAGAATAAATTGCCAGGCTGGGCGCGGTGGCTCACGCCTGTAATCTCAGCACTTTGGGAGGCCGAGGTGGGCGGATCACGAGGTCAGGAGATCAAGACCATCTTGGCTAACACGGTGAAACCCCAACTCTACTAAAAATAAAAAAAAAAAAATTAGTCGGGCGCGGTGGCGGGCGCCTGTAATCCCAGCTACTCAGGAGGCTGAGGCAGGAGAATGGCGTGAACCTGGGAGGCAGAGCTTGCAGTGAGCCGAGATAGTGCCACTGCACTCCAGCCTGGGCAAAAGAGCGAGACTCTGCCTCAAAAAAAAAAAAAAAGAATTGCCTTGCTTTTTAAAAATGGCTTGAATCCTAAATAGAAATTATGATATGGACTAAGAGACTTGAAAATTTAAAAAATCCTGTTTAGTGTTGGTGGCAATTGCTGTTCATTATACTACTATTCTTTATTAACTATACTTTATCAGTAGTTTATCTGGCAAGTCAAAATTTTAAAATTCTCATAATAGGGCTATTACTAGTGTATTATTACCTACCCCACTGTCATTTGCCAGCACCTTTAGTCTCTCCGCTAAATTATAAAGAATAGAATCATGTCTATGCCTCTTCCCTGGGTAACATGGAAATTTGACAGCTTTTTAAAGTGAAGGTTTAGTGAAAATAACACTGATTATTTTATGCTCTGAGAGGAAGAGGGGAGGTTGCTAGATGAAAATATTTTCAGGCCGGTCACAGCGGCTCACGCCTATAATCCCAGCACTTTGAGAAGCTGAGGCGGGAGGATCACTTGAGGTCAAGAGTTCAAGACAAGCCTGGTCAACATGGTGAAACCCTGTCTCTACTAATAATACAAAGATAGTGGGGCGTGGTGGTGCATGCCTGTAATCCCAGCTACTTGGAAGGCTGAGGCAGGAGAATTGCTTGAACTCGGGAGGCAGAGGTTGCAGTGAGCCAAGATTGTGCCACTGCACTCCAGCCTGGGTAACAGAACGAGACTCCATCTCAAAAAAATTTTTTTTTTCAGAACCACTGGTCTAATTTAAATCTCAATTTCTATTTTGGATCTTTTACCCTTAATTTCATTTGGAAAACATAAATGAATATAAAGCAGGACGTTTTAAGTTTTACTTTATTTTCTTTTCATAAGCAGGACCAGAGGAAGTTTTACGTTGTTTTTAATTGACACATAATAACTGTACATATTTATGGGGTACAATTTATAGGGGAAATGTTGTTTCCATACATGCCAACATTGTGTAATAATCAAAACAGGGTAATTAGTAAATGTATCATCTCAAACATTTATCATTCCTTTGTGGTGAAAACATTAAAAAATCTTAGGATTTAATAGCATTTTTAGGGATTGTCACTTTGAAATTGGACAAATGTGTCAAAATGATAGACTGTCTATATTCTATGATAAAATACAAAAGTCATAATCTAATGAACCTTATATTCTTCAGAGGACACAAGTCGAATAATAGCAACAGAACTATATTACTGTTTTCCCTAAAACCAAAATAAAATACATAAGTCAATGATAAAAATGTTCCAGTTGCCTACCTCAAACTCACGACGTTTCTCATAAATTGGAATGATCAACTTGGAAATCTCAGAAATTATTTCATAACGTTCTGCCTTCCATAAGCCATCCACACATTGTTCTAGCAACTCCAGCAAGACCTCCTGCATTAAGAGAAAAATCCAATTAGGAATTAAAAATAGTTTTAGAGTTTTGGACAAATAAATTTTGAAGCATTTCAAGTTGGTAGAAAACAAACAGATGGTACTAAATTCAATGAGATGCACAAAAGGAACATACTTGTGTGACAATATTTTCTAAATCAAATATTTAAAATTAATTAAAGTTAAAAACATTCTTAAAAATATAAAATTGATGTTAACAATAGTAAACTATGATTATTTTGTTTATTCACATAATAAAGATGTTAACTAAGTTGTAAACGTTAACACATCGAGAAAGAATATTTTTAAAAAGGGAATATATTGTTTGTTCCAAATTGAGGATGTCTGAATGTCTAACATCCATTTTTTTATATTAAAACAATATTTACCCATATTAGTCTTAAGAAAATTTGACAACTTTTTCAAGCTATTGTGTTGGTGGTTTAGGTGTTTATTAAAATGATTTGATTTTTTAAAATTTTTTTAGTTTTTATTTTTGTGGGTTGGTATTAAAATGACTCAGTTTTGATAAAGAACACTTCCCGACTGATGGTTCTAAAATTACTGAGAATGATAGGATAACAGCTCAAAATAGAGATCACCAGCCCTGCCAGAATAACAGTTGCTATAAAACTCTTTTGTGAACCATCATCTCATGTTCTCAACGATGAAAACATGAAGCCAATTACTGATGCTACCCATAAGTCATAACAGCTTGTTTCTATCTTAAAGAGATGCACTTCAAACCTGTAGAACTGATTCCTAAAACAGCTCTTCCTGTATGTCCTTTAGAAAATCGAATTCATCTTCTAGCTCTTATACCTGTGTTTCCTATCTTGCCAGTGGCAATATCCTATAGACCCTTAGGTAGCAAACTAAGCACAGTTTTGACTTTATCGTCTGTTATGGGTTGAATCGTGTCCCCCAAAAAGATAAGTTGAAGTTGTAACCCCAAGTACCTCAGAATGTGACCTTATTTGAAAATAGAGTCATTGCAGATATGATCGTTTATGATGAAGCAATACTGGAGTAGGGTGGGCCCCAATCCAATATGACTGGTATCTTTATATGAAGACAGAGACACACAGGGAAAACACCATGAGACTACAGAGGCAGAGACTGGAGTGATGCAGCCACAAGTCAAGGGAAGTCAAGAAACAACTCTTACCACCAGAAGACAAAGAAGGCTCTACCCAGAGTGTCAGAGGAAGCATGGCCCTGAAAACAATCTGACTGCATATTTCTAGACTCTAGAACTGTGAGACAATAAATTTCTCTTGTTCTAAGCCACCCAATTTGTGGTACTTTGATATTGCAGTCTTAGTGCTACAGCCTGAATGCTTCTGTCCACTCAGAATTCGTATGTTAAAATCCTAACCCCCAAGGGGATGGTATTAGGAGGTGGAGACTTTGGGAGATGACTAAGTCATGAGGGCAGAGCCCTCATGAATGGGATTAGTACCCTAATAAAAAGAGAGTTAGCTCACCCCCTTCCACCATGTAAGGGCACAGTGAGAAGATACCATCTATGAACTAGGAAGTCGATCCTCACCAGACACCAAGTCGGCTAACACCTTTATCTTCACCTACTCAGCTTCCAGTATAGTGAAAAATACATTTCTGTTGTTTATAACCTACCAAGTCTCCGGTATTTTATTATAGAAGCCCAAATAGGCTCAGATATCTACGAAACTATTACACCCTCTTTCTTTACTTATTCTCCAATGAGTTCATCACCAAGTCCTGCCAGTTTTATTTCCTAAATATTTCTCAAATCTGACCCTTTCTCTCCATTTCTCTCATTGCTAAGGTGCAAAATTTCACTATTTTTTTCTTAATTTATCTTCCTGCCTCCAGTCTTAGCCCTTTCAAATACATCTTCCACACATCTGCCATAGGGTTCTGATTAAAATGCAAACCTGAGGGTGCCACTCTCCCTTTCTTAAAATCTGGCAATGGCTCCGCATCACTCACAGAACAACGGACATGCTCCTTCATGTAGCACGTAAAGTTTGCAATGATGTGGCTGATACTTCCATAATCTCATCATTCATCATACCAAACTTTGTACTTTATGTTATAACAACAGTGAACTACTAGTAGTTTCCCTGAAGCACAATGGTGTGTCTTAGCTTTATGTCTTTGTTCAGGCTGTGCCCCTCCTCCCTTTAATCCCTTCTACTTGGTTAATCTCTTTAAAACACTTTAGGTATCACCTTTTCCAGGATCCTTCTCCTTATCAATATAGGGTAGGCAAGACACTACACATCTTTTTTTCTATTTCACTAATTTTTTGGTAAAGATTTATCACTATATTTGTACATTATTTACATATTATCTACATATCTGACTTTTCCAATAGGCTGTGATTATTTGAGAGTAGGGACAATATTTTACTTACATTGGCTTTTCCAGTAATTATTTTAGTGTCACTGGATAGTGTATGTGAAATAAATGTTGCTACTTGAATAAAAGATCTGTATATTAACATCTGCTAGCCAAATTAAAATTTCCAGCAATTTTGGGACAAACATTGGGGGAATTAAAAATAAGGTGCACACTTAGTATGAATTATCCCAGGAATGTAAAGTTAGGTTACAATTAGAAAAAAAATGTAATATACAACCTCATAAACTGAATAAAAGAGAAAAATTATATCTCTTTCAATAGATGCAGGAAAAAAGCATTTACAACACTCAACACCCATTCATGATATTTAAAAAGAACTCAAGAAACAAAGAATAGAAGAGATCTTCCTCAATCTGATAAAGGGCATTTACTAAAAACCTAAAGGCTAGACATGTTTAAGATTGAGAACAAGTTAGAATGTCTGCTCTCACCACTTCTATCCAACATTATGCTGAAGGTTCTAGCCAGTACAATAAGGCAAGAGAAAGAGAAAAGGCATACAGGATTAGAAAAAGTAAAATTGTTCCGTGCATATGGCATAATTGTATATGTAGAAAATCCTAAAAAACATACAAACTACAAAAACTAATAAGCAGATTTAGTAAGTTTGCAGGATGTAAGATCAACATACAAAATCAATTATATTTCTATATACTAGCAACAACATATTAAAAAATAAAAATATAAAAGCAAACAATATTATTTACAATAGCATCAAAACATCACATATCTACCAATAAATCTAACCCAAGACTTCTACCCTAACAACTACAAAATATTATTGGCAGTTAAAGATAACCTAAATAAATGTCCATTGATTGAGAAATTCAATATTGTTAAACTCTCCATTCTCAGGCTATTTTGAGGAAATAGAAAAGATGATTCTAAAGATTATATGGAAATTCAAAGGATGTAGAATAGCCAAAACAACTTTGAAAAAGAATAAAGCTGTTTTGGTTACTGTAGCCTTGTAGTATAGTTTGAAGTCAGGTAGCGTGATGCCTCCAGCTTTGTTCTTTTGGCTTAGGATTGACTTGGCAATGCGGGCTCTTTTTGGGTTCCATATGAACTTTAAAGTAGTTTTTTCCAATTCTGTGAAGAAAGTCATTGGTAGCTTGATGGGGATGGCATTGAATCTATAAATTACTTTGGGCAGTATGGCCATTTTCACGATATTGATTCTTCCAACCCATGAGCATGGAATGTTCTTCCATTTGTTTGTATCCTCTTTGATTTCATTGAGCAGTGGTTTGTAGTTCTCCTTGAAGAGGTCCTTCACATCCCTTGTAAGTTGGATTCCTAGGTATTTTATTCTCTTTGAAGCAATTGTGAATGGGAGTTCACTCATGATTTGGCTCTCTGTTTGTCTGTGATTGGTGTACAAGAATGCTTGTGATTTTTGTACATTGATTTTGTATCCTGAGACTTTGCTGAAGTTGCTAATCAGCTTAAGGAGATTTTGGGCTGAGACAATGGGATTTTCTAGATATACAATGAGAACTCATGGACACAGGAAGGGGAACATCACATTCCGGGTACTGTTGTGGGGTGGGGGGTGGGGGGGCGGGGACGGCATTAGGAGATATACCTAATGCTAAATGACGAGCTAATGGGTGCAGGAAATCAACATGGCACATGGATACATATGTAACAAACCTGCACATTGTGCACATGTACCCTAAAACCTAAAGTATAATAAAATAAAAATAAAAATAAAAAAAAAAGAAAAAGAATAAAGCTGGAGGGCTAACACTACTTGATTTCAAGACTTAAGTTATAGTAATCAAGTGTGATATTGGCATCAAGATGGGCAAATAGATCAGTGGAAGAGAACCGAGAATCCAGAAATAGCCCACACAAATATGAAGAACCGAACTTTTGACCAAGGTGCCAAAGTAAATTCAACGCGACAAAAGGAAAGTCTTGTTTTTCCCCAAATGGTACGTCTTAAAAAAAAAAAAAAAAAAAAAAAAACCTTTTTAAAAAAAAAAAAAAGAGCTTTGACCTCCATTTCATTCCACAAATGAACTTTAAATATATTACAGACCTAAACAAAACTCGGAAACAAAGTTTCTAGGAGAAAACACAGCACAACACTATCAGGATCTTGACGTAGGCAAAGATTTTTGGGACCAGATACAAAAAGAACAAATTATTATAAAATAATAAACTGGATTTCATCAATTACAACCAAAACCAAAATTTTCTGCTCAACCACAGACTCAATTAAGAAAGTGAATGGTCAAGTCAGAAGCTGGTAAAGAAATATACAGCACATACATCTTGACAAAGGATTTATATCCAGGAAAGAACTCCCACAAAACAACAATAAAAAGTAAGCAATGTGATTTCTAAAATGGATAAAAGACAAACATTTCACAAAAGAAAATATAAAAGAGGCCAAGGAACACCTGAAAAAGTGGTAGACATCATCGGTTATTAGGGAAATACAAATAAAAGCCACAATGAGATGTTGATTCACACCTAATATTAATAGAATGGCTAAAATTTAAAAAGATCAGCACTATCAGATGCTAGGGAGGATGTGGGGTAACTAGAACTCTCATCTACTACTGGCAAACAGTATAAAACGGTCCAACCACTTTGAGAAACTCTTCGGAAATTTCTTAAAAGTTAAATATATATCTTCCCTAGGATTCAGCAATGCCACTCCTAGGTATTTACCCAAGAGAAAAAAAGCATATGTCAACAATAAGTCATAGATAGGAATGTTTAAAGTAGACTTATTCATAACAGCCTGAAACTGGAAACAATTCAAAATCCATCAACTGAATGGATTTAAAATTTGTATATAAAAACAAAGAACAAACTTTTGATATGCCCAACAATATGGATGAATCTCAAAAACATTAGGTTAAACAAGAGAAGCCAGATTAAAAAAAGGTACATATTGAATGACTGATTCCATTTTTATGCCATAAAAACTAATTCATGGTGATAGAAACCAGATGGTGGAGGTGGGGAGCCTGACTGGAAATGGGCACAAGGGAACCTTTCCCGAAGGAATGGGCATGTTCTATTTTTTGTTTCTGATGGTAGGTTACATGGGAGTACACAACTGTCAAAATTCATCAAATTGTTTAAGATTTTATTACATATTAACTATATCATTTTTATTTTTATTTTTGAGAGACAGTCTCGTTCTGTTGCCCAGGCTGCAGTGCAGTGGCACAATCTTGGCTCACTGCAACCTCTGCCCCTGGGGTTCAAGAGATTCTTGTGCCTCAGCCTCCCGAATAGCTGGGATTACAGGCCTGTGCCGCCATGCTTGGCTAATTTTTATATTTTTAGTGGAGACAGGGTTTCACCATGTGGGACAGGCTGGTCTTGAACTCCTGGCCTCAAGTGATCTGCCTGCCTTGGCCTCCCAAAGTGCTGGAATTACAGGAGTGAGCCACCATGCCCAGCCCAATTATATATTAATTATATGTTTAAAATCTATTGCAGGGGCACATGTCATCAGGACCTCCTGAGGTGGTGTCATGCAGAAAAAAAAAAAACTGTTGCAAATCAAGTCCGAAATACATTTTTGGAAACAAGTTACATTGCGTTATTACGGGTTTAACTCACATATTTAAATACAAGCACTAAATGGACAACAGTTTGTAGTTTTCATTTCAGTGTAACTTCTAAATCAGTGTTAGTTTTTTTAATTGGCTAGGGTGTAAGGAAGAAGCCTTATTATGCAAACTGAAACATAAAGTGGCACTTGGTAAAACATGATTCTACCTGTATATATCAAATAGAAGTATGTATAAATTACTTGTAGAACACAAAAGATTTCCAACAAATGTGTTTATACAGAAAACTAACTACAGTTTTTGATTATTAAGAAAAGTTATTGCTCTCCTTAAGAGTATAGAAAAGGGTCAAGCTCAAAGCCATTTCTATGAATACACTGAAGCTGCTGTTTAGAAGGCAAGGATATAAGTTCAGTTGTACTGAACCAGTTAAGCCCCATGAAATCCTCTGAATTTTTCTACTGTCAGCCTGTAAAACCTGCAGGTCTCTGGGAAATCATCTAACTAAGATCCAGAAACATGAATTAACTTGTCCAAGGCTATACAGTCGAAAATTAAGCTGGAATAAAAATTCAAGTATCTTGCATCTCTGTTATGATCAATTAATTCAGCAAACATATTTTAAGTGTCTATCCTTGTAGATTCTGAGGGTAAAAGGACACCAACTGGCATTTAAGAAATCTCACTGCCAAGTAGGTCAATGATAAAACGTGACATTATTTTCACATTTCATGACTTTTTAAGTTTTCACATGTATTGTGAAGTGACCATGATAGTATTATTGTCCTTATTTTACTGATAGGGGGACAGACTATGTAGAAATAGTAGGTAAAGCTTCTAAGTGTATCATTAATTTAACTAAATAAACCAGAGCTAAGTTGGAATTTGTGTATTTTAAAAAATCAATTCATAAAGTGTTTATGAAGTGTGTCACTGTAATTTCTTTTTTATTATACTTTAGGTTTTAGGGTACATGTGCACAATGTGCAGGTTTGTTACATATGTATCTATGTGTGATGTTGTTTTGCTGCACCCATTAACTCGTCATTTAGCATTAGGTATATCTCCTAATGCTGTCCCTCCCTCCTCCCCGCAACCCACAACAGTCCCCGGAGTGCAATATTCCCCTTTCTGTGTCCATGAGTTCTCATTGTTCAATTCCCACCTATGAGTGAGAACATGCAGTGTTTGGTTTATTGTCCTTGCGATAGTTTACTAAGAATGATGTTTTCCAGTTTCATCCATGTCCCTACAAAGGACATGAACTCATTGTTTTTTATGGCTGCATAGTATTCCATGGTGTACATGTGCCACATTCTCTTAATCTAGTCTATCATTGTTGGACATTTGGGTTGGTTTCAACTCTTTGCTATTGTGAATAGTGCTGCAATAAACATACGTGTGCATGTGTCTTTATAGCAGCATGATTTATAGTCCTTTCGATATACACCCAGTAATGGGATGGCTGGGTCAAATGGTATTTCTAGTTCTAGATCCCTGAGGAATCGCCACACTGACTTCCACAATGGTTGAACTAGTTTACAGTCCCACCAACAGTGTAAAAGTGTTCCTATTTCTCCACATCCTCTCCCGCACCTGTTGTTTCCTGACTTTTTAATGATGGCCATTCTAACTGGTGTGAGATGGTATCTCACTGTGGTTTTGATTTGCATTTCTCTGATGGCCAGTGATGATGAGCATTTTTTCATGTGTTTTTCGGCTGCATAAATGTCTTCTTTTGAGAAGTGTCTGTTCATGTCCTTTGCCCACTTTTTGATGGGGTTGTTTGTTTTTTTCTTGTAAATTTGTTTGAGTTCTTTGTAGATTCTGGATATTAGCCCTTTGTCAGATGAGTAGGTTGTGAAAATTTTCTCCCATTCTGTAGGTTGCCTGTTCACTCCGATGGTAGTTTCTTTTGCTGTGCAGAAGCTCTTTAGTTTAATAAGATCCCATTTGTTAATTTTGGCTTTTGTTGCCATTGCTTTTGGTGTTTTAGACATGAAGTCCTTGCCCATGCCTATATCCTGAATGGTATTGCCTAGGTTTTCTTGTAGGATTTTAATGGTTTTAGGTCTAACATTTAAGTCTTTAATCCATCTTGAATTAATTTTTGTATAAGGTGTAAGGAAGGGATCCAGTTTCAGCTTTCTACATATGGCTAGCCAGCTTTCCCAGCACCATTTATTAAATAGGGAATCCTTTCCCCATTTGTTGTTTTTGTCAGGTTTGTCAAAGATCAGATAGTTGTAGATATGCGGCATCATTTCTGAGGGCTCTTTTCTGTTCCATTGATCTATGTCTCTGTTGTGGTACCAGTACCATGCTGTTTTGGTTACTGTAGCCTTGTAGTATAGTTTGAAGTCAGCTAGCGTGATGCCTCCAGCTTTGTTCTTTTGCCTTAGGATTGACTTGGTGATGCGGGCTCTTTTTTGGTTCCATATGAACTTTAAAGTAGTTTTTTCCAATTCTGTGAAGAAAGTCATTGGTAGCTTGATGGGGATGGCATTGAATCTATAAATTTTCATGATATTGATTCTTCCAACCCATGAGCATGGAATGTTCTTCCATTTGTTTATATCCTCTTTTATTTCATTGAGCAGTGGTTTGTAGTTCTCCTTGAAGAGGTCCTTCACATCCCTTGTAAGTTGGATTCCTAGGTATTTTATTCTCTTTGAAGCAATTGTGAATGGGAGTTCACTCATGATTTGGCTCTCTGTTTGTCTGTGATTGGTGTACAAGAATGCTTGTGATTTTTGTACATTGATTTTGTATCCTGAGACTTTGCTGAAGTTGCTAATCAGCTTAAGGAGATTTTGGGCTGAGACAATGGGGTTTTCTAGATATACAATCATGTCATCTGCAAACAGGGACAATTTGACTTCCTCTTTTCCTAATTGAATACCCTTTATTTCCTTCTCCTGCCTGATTGCTCTGGCCAGAACTTCCAGCACTGTGTTGAATACGAGTGGTGAGAGAGGGCATCCCTGTCTTGTGCCAGTTTTCAAAGGGAATGCTTCCAGTTTTTGCCCATTCAGTATGATATTGGCTGTGGGTTTGTCATAGATAGCTCTTATTATTTTGAGATATGTCCCATCAATACCTAATTTATTGAGAGTTTTTAGCATGAAGAGTTGTTGAATTTTGTCAAAGGCCTTTTCTGCATCTATTGAGTTAATCATGTGATTTTTGTCTTTGGTTCTGTTTATATGCTGGATTACATTTATTGATTTGCATATGTTGAACCAGCCTTGCATCCCAGGGATGAAGCCCACTTGATCATGGTGGATAAGCTCTTTGATGTGCTGCTGGATTCGGTTTGCCAGTATTTTACTGAGGATTTTTGCATCAATGTTCATCAAGGATATTGGTCTGAAATTCTCTTTTTTGGTTATGTCTCTGCCAGGCTTTGGTATCAGGACGATGCTGGCTTCATAAAATGTGTTAAGGAGGATTCCCTCTTTTTCTATCAATTGGAATAGTTTCAGAAGGAATGGTACCAGTTCCTCCTTGTAACTCTGGTAGAATTCGGCTGTGAATCCATCAGGTCCTGGACTCTTTTTGGTTGGTAAGCTATTGATTATTGCCACAATTTCAGAACCTGTTATTGGTCTATTCAGAGATTCAACTTCTTCCTGGTTTAGTCTTGGGAGGGTGTATTTGTCGAGGAATTTATCCATTTCTTCTAGATTTTCTAGTTTATTTGCATAGAGGTGTTTGTAGTATTCTCTGATGGTAGATTGTATTTCTGTGGGATCGGTGGTGATATCCCCTTTTTCATTTTTTATTGCATCTATGTGATTCTTCTCTCTTTTCTTCTTTATTAGTCTTGCTAGTGGTCTATCAATTTTGTTGATCTTTTCAAAAAACCAGCTCCTGGATTCATTAATTTTTTGAAGGGTTTTTTGTGTCTCTATTTCCTTCAGTTCTGCTCTGATTTTAGTTATTTCTAGCCTTCTGCTAGCTTTTGAATGTGTTTGCTCTTGCTTTTCTAGTTCTTTTAATTGTGATGTTAGGGTGTCAATTTTGGATCTTTCCTGCTTTCTCTTGTGGGCATTTGGAAAACACTCTGCAAGATATTATCCAGGAGAACTTCCCCAATCTAGCAAGGCAGGCCAGCATTCAGATTCAGGAAATACAGAGAACGCCACAAAGATACTCCTCGAGAAGGGCAACTCCAAGACACATAATTGTCAGATTCACCAAAGTTGAAATGAAGGAAAAAATGTTAAGGGCAGCCAGAGAGAAAGGTCGGGTTACCCACAAAGGGAAGCCCATCAGACTAACAGCTGATCTCTCAGCAGAAACTCTACAAGCCAGAAGAGAGTGGGGGCCGATATTCAACATTCTTAAAGAAAAGAATTTTCAACCCAGAATTTGCTATCCCGCCAAACTAAGCTTCATAAGTGAAGGAGAAATAAAATACTTTACAGACAAGCAAACGCTGAGTGATTTTGTCACCACCAGGCCTGCCCTAAAAGAGCTCCTGAAGGAAGCACTAAACATGGAAAGGAACAACCGGTACCAGCCACTGCAAAAACATGCCAAATTGTAAAGACCATCGAGGCTAGGAAGAAACTATAGCAACTAACGAGCAAAATAACCAACTAACATCATAATGACAGGATCAGATTCACACATAACAATATTAACGTTAAATGTAAATGGGCTAAATGCTCCAATCAAAAGACACAGACTGGCAAACTGGATAAGGAGTCAGGACCCATCAGTGTGCTGTATTCAGGAAACCCATCTCACGTGCAGAGACACACATAGACTCAAAATAAAGGGATGGAGGAAGATCTATCAAGCAACTGGAAAACAAAAAAAGGCAGGGGTTGCAATCCTAGTCTCTGATAAAATAGACTTTAAACCAACAAAGATCATAAGAGACAAAGAAGGCCATTACATAATGGTAAAGGGATCAATTCAACAAGAAGAGCTAAATATCCTAAATATATATGCACCCAACACAGGAGCACCCAGATTCATAAAGCAAGTCCTCAGTGACCTACAAAGGGACTTAAACTCCCACACAATAATAATGGGAGATTTTAACACCCCACTGTCAACATTAGACAGATCAACGAGACAGAAAGTTAACAAGGATATCCAGGAATTGAACTCAGCTCTGCACAAAGTGGACCTAATAGACATCTACAGAACTCTCCACCCCAAATCAACAGAATATACATTTTTTTCAGCACCACACCACACCTATTCCAAAATTGACCACATAGTTGGAAGTAAAGCTCTCCTCAGCAAATGTAAAAGAACAGAAATTATAACAAACTGTCTCTCAGACCACAGTGCAATCAAACTAGAACTCAGGATTAAGAAACTCACTCAAAACCGCTCAACTACATGGAAACTGAACAACCTGCTCCTGAATGACTATTGGGTACATAATGAAATGAAGGCAGAAATAAAGATGTTCTTTGAAACCAACGAGAACAAAGACACAACATACCAGAATCTCTGGGACACATTCAAAGCAGTGTGTAGAGGGAAATTTATAGCACTAAATGCCCACAAGAGAAAGCAGGAAAGATCCAAAATTGACACCCTAA
>NW_026652282.1:99867712-99931017 GCF_009828535.3 Hylobates moloch | reverse complement strand
GAGTGAACAGGCAACCTACAGAATGGGAGAAAATTTTCACAACCTACTCATCTGACAAAGGGCTAATATCCAGAATCTACAATGAACTCAAACAAATTTACAAGAAAAAAACAACCCCATCAAAAAGTGGGCAAAGGACATGAACAGACACTTCTCAAAAGAAGACATTTATGCAGCCGAAAAACACATGAAAAAATGCTCATCATCACTGGCCATCAGAGAAATGCAAATCAAAACCACAGTGAGATACCATCTCACACCAGTTAGAATGGCCATCATTAAAAAGTCAGGAAACAACAGGTGCGGGAGAGGATGTGGAGAAATAGGAACACTTTTACACTGTTGGTGGGACTGTAAACTAGTTCAACCATTGTGGAAGTCAGTGTAAAAAAAATCAGGGATCTCGAACTAGAAATACCATTTGACCCAGCCATCCCCATTACTGGGTATATACCCAAAGGACTATAAATCATGCTGCTATAAAGACACATGCACACGTATGTTTATTGCGGCACTATTCACAATAGCAAAGAGTTGAAACCAACCCAAATGTCCAACAACGATAGACTAGATTAAGAGAATGTGGCACATATACACCATGGAATACTATGCAGCCATAAAAAATGATGAGTTCATGTCCTTTGTAGGGACATGGATGAAACTGGAAAACATCATTCTCAGTAAACTATCGCAAGGAGAAGAAACCAAACACCGCATGTTCTCACTCACAGGTGGGAATTGAACAATGAGAACACATGGACACAGGAAGGGGAACATCACACTCCGGGGACTGTTGTGGGGTGGGGGGAGGGGGGAGGGATAGCATTGGGCGATATACCTAATGCTAAATGACGAGTTAATGGGTGCAGCAAAACAACATCACACATAGATACATATGTAACAAACCTGCACATTGTGCACATGTACCCTAAAACTTAAAGTATAGTAATAATAATAATTAAAAAAACTAAAAGTATGACATAGTAAATACATTCAAAAAAAAGAGACAGGGCCCTCTAAACAGGAACATCTTTGCCTTGGACAGTTTTAATACTTAAAGTTCATTAACCCTTAGTTACCTTCAAAATTAAGTTAGCTGTAATAATTGTTTAATATATATGAATTTTAAGAAGTGAAATTTATATAACCGGCAATGCAGGCCCTGGAATCCTTACTTCACTGTAATGGACATCCATCATCCCAGCATCTTCTTTCATTGCTCCTTCTTCATCTATGTTGGGAGTAATTTTCTTGAAGGCTGAACATCCATTAGGAAATAATTCTGTGTGAATAAAAAAAACAGTGGAGTAAATTTATGAGAAAGCATTTAGTAAATAACAGTGAGCCTTACAGAGATGGGCTATTTAAAATAAACACATATTTTTGTAAGAATCAAAGTCTTAAGTACAATTTTCACTTACAAATATTTTAAAATTTGTTTCCATCTACTACATATTTTATTAGTTTCTCCCCCTACAAAGTGAGCTCAAGTTAGTTATGAATAACTTTTATTCTTTGACTATGTATCATCTTCAATGGCTAGGATAGATGCTCACGTAGTGCAATCTAAACATTTTTATTTAAACTTTGATCCTGTATACATTTGTGTTCTATCATCTAAACAAGAGGGCAGGCACTTTTCAGGTAACCACTAAGTGATCTTTGCTAACCATGTCTAGTGCCTAATTTCACTGAGATTTGGGAGAGGAAGTGAGATGTTGGAGAAGGTCTGGCCTAGGACTTTTAAGAGAGTCAGGAAATAAAACATATGGCAGGGATGAAGCACCCTAGAGAAAACAGGATGGGGCACCGGAAGAACCATCACTTTTGGAGTTATATAGACTCAGTTTTATCATTAACTGTGTGATTTTGTGCTAATGTTTATCTCCCTGGGACTATAAAAAGTTTTACCATCTGTAAAACAGGAATAATAAATAACTATGCTATGAGAATTAAATGAAATGTAAAGTGTTTAGAATGGAGCCTAGTAAATAAGTACTCAATGAATTATTATTAGCAAATAAGCCTACCAATAAATAAACTAGCCTTCGCAAGGTAGAATAAAATAATTGCTGCCAGCTGGAGTCCTGGGATGTAGGAAGTGAACTCAAGCTGAGAACACCTGCTGTAGGCTTCTGGACCAAATTGTTACTGTCAAGCAAGAGTCTAGGTATAAACGCCACATGGTTCCCCTATAGATTCTAGACAGGGGAACATGTGTAAACATTCCTACTGTGTCTGCCTTTACCTTTATCTAAGTGGGCTGTAATTTTAGAGTTCAAGGAAAATTCTGCCTCTTTATAACATAACCATTGAAAAAGTTTCCTTCTGATAGGAGCTAGTCACACACACACACACACACAAAAAATGGCTGTTGCAATCTACTGTTCTACAATCTAACAGTGATACTTACAAATAATGACCTTTACTTACAACTAAGTATCTGGTAATCTTCCTGTTAGAGGTTGGGGAAGGAAGAAGGAAGGTTTAAAAAAAAAATTAGACCTCATGTTGAAAAGATTTCTCAGAATTCTGGTGGAAAAGAGGTTATATATCAGGGCTTGGATTTTTCCAACTCTTCTTGTCTAAATGAAACCTAATCACTAGACATGTATCTTCTGGGTAAGATGCTTGACAGAACATGGGTAGGAACCACACTTCTTTGAGAGAAAGATGAAAGTCTGCTAGGGGAAGATAGGATTATTTTGAAATACTTTTTTTTTTTTTTTTTTTTTTTTTTTTGAGACAGAGTGTTACCCCATCGCCTAGGCTGCAGTGCAGTAGCGTGATCATAGCTCACTGCAGCCTTGACTTCCTGGACTCAAGCCATCCTTCTGCCTCAGCCTCCCAAGTAGCTGAGACTACTGGTGCAAGCCACCACAGCTGGTGAACTTTTATATATTTTATAGAGATCAGGTCTCGCCATGTTACCCAGGATGGTCTCAAACTCCGGAGCTCAAGTGATCCTACCCATCTCAGATTCCCAAAGTGCTGAGATTACAGGCATGAGCCACTACACCTGACTTTGAAATACTTTTTTAAGAAGGGAGAAATACATGGGAGTAGTCAGTGAGTTTTAATTAAGGAAGAAGGAGCCCCAGGAATGAAAGTGATATTTACTTTGACCCACCAAGCTGTAGGTCCATTTTTGTTCAAATAAAGTAGTTAATAAAAGGCACTGGGCCAGGCGCAGTGGCTCACGCCTGTAATCCCGCACTTTGGGACGCCAAGGCAGGCAGATCATGAGGTCAGGAGATTGAGACCATCCTGGCTAACAGGGTGAAACCCCATCTCTACTAAAAAAAAAAAAAAAATACAAAAAATTAGCTGGGCGTGGTGGCGGGCGCCTGTAGTCCCAGCTACTCGGGAGGCTGAGGCAGGAGAATGGCGTGAACCCGGGAGGTGGAGCTTGCAGTGAGCCGAGATCACTACTGCACTCCAGCCTGGGTGACACAGTGAGACGCCATCTCAAAAAAAAAAAAATAATAATACATAAAAGGTGCTGAAGATAAAACATAGCCTGCTTCATTTCTGAAGATAAGCATGCCTAAAATGGTCTGTTACAAGACCTCTAGAGAGTTCTATTCAAAGTACTGGACCATAAAAAGATAAGGAACCTTCACCAGAATGTAAATCAATTCCTCATTTCCTTCTTCGGCAAAGTCTTTCTATTAAAAGGAACAAGTCAGTTGAACAAACAGAGTGTTTAGTGACATGGTTCATTTACATTTAGGACAATACTCCTTATCTTGTTGTAAACATGTGATAAACAGTTCTCAGACTAGCAGCTGGTCTATGCGATAGTCTTTGTGCAGTAGTGCATTAGGAGAACTTTTTGAAATGTAGAAGAAACCATCCCACTTGATCACCACTATCAAGTCAAGAGCTAGGCTGTAAAGAAGAGGGTCCAAGACTTGAGTGAAGAGACAAAGAACATAGCCTTTATTGAAGAAGATAGTCAATCCCTGAAGGCCTCAGGCAGCTAGGTCCATGACTGGGAGAAAAAAAAATTCCCATCTGTTCAAAAGAGATTATTACTTTAAGTAATTTCCAAATGTAGGGCTTTTCTGGAATGCTGGGATTTAAGGGAAGATGAAGAAAGGCACACTCCTATGCCAGAGATGAGATGAGGCTAAAAGCATCTTGCTAGAGTCTTCTGGTGTATCTTAAGTAGAAGTAGGGAAAATTATGTTTTCTCTCAGGAACAAAGACATAAACACCCACTTATGAAAGTTGTGTCTGAGTTATCTAGTGCAAAGACTACTATTGTGAATTTTCAGCTTCAGAGTCCAATATTCTTGCTAAGTGTGTTATCTTAATGCATCTGCCTGATAATGTATCTCTACCCAGAGATGACTATATTCCTCCCCCTTTTTGCTAAAGTTATTAACACCCATCAATATCCAATCATATCAGGACCCTTTGTTAGATTCTTTAAAATGCTTGGAGAAAATCCTGATTCCTTTTAGTTCTAGAAAGATTTTCAGATGGAACAAGTTGCTGAGTCTAGAATTGGCCAGTGTACATATCCCAACAGAAGGAGGCATCTGTTTGAGGGATCTCATGTACACTTATGCAGCCCTGTAGAAGGTGGTCCTGGAGAGTCTGCTATCAGTTTCTCTGGTATTTGACCAGGACTCTTGACCTTGCCGTTTCTAGCTGTAACTTCTGTATTCCTGACTGCTGTCCTAAGGAAAGCAAGATGGAAACTGTTCAGATAGAGACCATAACCCTGAATCCAAGTTATCCCGTGGAAAAAAGTGGAAAGGGGTGTGGAAGATGGGATAGCAGTGCAACCCTTGATTAAAAAGGGTGGCTAGTCAGAAGAAGGATAAGAACTAAGAGTCCTGAGGGGAGGATAAGAAGGGAAAAAGCTATGACTAGGAAAGAATGAGGGAATAAAAAGCTTCATGAAACTTAAGCTATCAGATCCTGGATACCATGTCTTGGGAAAGAGAGCAACATTACCCTGTAAGGAATGAAAAAAAACAGATTCTGTGGGAAAGGAAATTCCTTTTTCTGGGTTGATGGGTGAATCCTTGTAGGCCTGAAGCTTTGCTGAACCTAGGATGCTGTTTGGTGGTGAAAGAATGCAGAGACTTGACTCTTATCTTCCCTGGGGAAAACAGTTGTACCCTCTCTCAGGAAAAGAACAAAGGGAGAATGTGATCTAGAAATTTTGAGGTTCTCAAACAAAATAAAAATAAGCAAATTCTGACATTTTTTATTTTATATTTTTTGGGAGGGAGGAGAATAGCTGACACTCAGTATTATCACTTTGAGATGCCTTCAGTAAAGGGAAGAGAATAGTGATCCTTAAGTCTCTCTGGTAGAACAAGCAAGAGCTCAGGCTGCCTGAAAGAAGTTTGAGGGTAGGGTGAGGGTGGGGGCAGGGAGTACTGCATACCTCCTTTCCCTTTTCCTGTCAGTTCAGTGCCTGACACAGTGAAGAAAAGGATCTGGAAATGGTCCCTTGTGGGTGCTGTGTAGTCACCTTTGAGGGGCAAGGGCCCCTAAGCCCTTCCCTGCTTAGGCAATGATCCAATAGGACAAAATATTTTTTTTCCTTAAAAACACTACACAGTAGAACATCTGCTTCCAATGTGTCAACTGATGAGTAGTATTTTATTCCATCTTGATTTAAAAATATTTTATAATGTACTTCAAGAGAAACTGGTTAGGAATTAGAGAAAAAACATTTTTGGCAACGGATATGTATCAGGGATTTAAAATATATTCTAATGCTCCTTCCCTCTTGGCTTCATTATCAAAGGGCACTTAATGATAGAAAACAGAGTTCTAAAGGTGCCCAATTATCTTAGTCAAATACGTTGGTCTTCAGTGTAAATTCAATGATTTTTTTTCAGTTCTGCACTTAAATGTATTTTTATTTACTGTGTCAATTGCCAGGTCTTATCTAGACTTCAAAAAGCTCACTAATGCTTTCTCAGAATGGATGGGAGGTTAACAGATTACAGGTTTTTTTAAAAAATAGTTTTGGGGGAAGAGGTGATTTTTTGTTACATGGATAAGTCTTTTAGCAGTAATTTCTGAGATTTTGGTGTACCTGTCACCCAAGCAGTACCCAATGTGTAGTGTTTAATTCCTCCCTGGCCCCCACCCCCAGTCCCCAAAGTCCATTATATCATTCTTATGCCTTTGCATCCTCATAGCTTAGCTCCCACATATAAGCAAGAACATACAATATTTGGTTTCCATTCCTGAGTTAGTTCACTTAGAATAATACTCAGTTCACGTTTTTAACTTGTGTTTTAAATTGGTAGTCGACCTTGGTATAGCTAGTATAGTTGAATCAGCTAATTAAGAAAAAAAAAAGGTGTTTTGGATCACTGAAGCTAAGTGGGGAAAACCCTGAGGACTTTTACTACTACCACTATTTTAGAATAAGGTTTTCTAATTTAGGCAAATAGAATTTTCCAGGTTTAAAAATAGATGGCATCAGCAAACCACCATGGCACATGTTTACCTATGTAACAAACCTGCACATCCTGCACATGTATCCCAGAACTTAAAATAAAATAAAATTTAATTAAAAGAACTTTAAAAATAGATGACACCTATAAATAAATATGTAAATTCTCTTAAACATCTTTTTTTTAACATTCAAAACAACATTTTCTCCTCATTAGTGAAGACTGCTTTGATTTCTATGAAGAATAAATTCTAAAAAACCTTGAGGGTATTATGAAATATATAAATGGCTAGTTGAAAATATTATTTCCACTTCCTGAAACGTATCAGTTTGGTGTTTATGCTAGCTGCCTCATGCTAATATCCAGAAAAACCATAGCAAGAAATTATATTTCTAAAGCTTAAGGACTGATAATAAAGATAAATAATTCTTGATTTTTGCTTAGCTTTAATGTCTCTGCACTTGTGAAAAAAACAAAAACATTCCAGGAAATAGTTTTAATATAATTAACTGTTTTCAAAATCTAAAAAGTACAGTTTTAGACTTAGTGGACATAAAAATCTTCAGATTTCTACTACTATTATTATTATTTAGATGGAGTTCTGTTCTCGTCACCCAGGCTGGAGTGCAGTGGCATGATCTTGGCTCATTGCAACCTCTGCCTCCTGGGTTCAAGCGCTCCTGCCTCAGCCTTCCGAGTAGTTGAGATTACACGTGTGTGCCACAACGTCCGGGATTTCACCATGTTGTCCAGGGTGGTCTCGAACTCCTGACCTCAGGTGATCCACCCACCTCGGCCTCCCAAAGTGCTGGGATTATAGGCGTGAGCCACCATGCCTGGCCAGATTTCTAATTAAAAAGATGAGATAATATTAACCTATTTCTCTGAAGACATACTTGAAATCACAGTACTCCGTTTAAGATTCTCATATCTGTCAGTTTATTTGGAATTTCAGGTGTGTAATTTCAATATTTACTTATACTGTGATTTCATATGCATACCAGTGATTTAAAAAAAACCCTCAAATGGGGCCTCATTTTGGTAATTAATCTCTTTCTCTGTTTAAAACTCACATATGTATACCAAAAGGAGAAAACTAAAGTATATCAAACACATAGATTGTTCAAAAGAATTCCAGAGTCAGACAGAAAGTGTTAATTTAAAATATAAGTAAAACGAATCTACATTTTACTTAAGAAGAATCTTTTTTTAAAATTTTATTTATTTATTTATTTATTTATTATTTTTTGAGACAGAGTCTTGTCCTGTCACCCAGGTTGGAGTGCAGTGTCCTGGGCTCAAGCTATGATCCTACCTCACCCCCTTTCGTAGCTGGAACCACAGGCATGTGACAACAGGCCCAGCTAATTTTTGTATTTTTTGTAGAGATGGGGTTTCACCATTCCTGCCAAGGCTGTTTTCAAATTCCTGGGCTCAAGTGATCCACCTACCCATGCCTCCCAAAGTGTTGACATTACAGGTCTGAGTCACCACACCTGGCCAAGAATCTTTTTAGAAAAAGATTCTCCACATGGGTGTTATAAGAGGCAATCAAACACTGAGCCTCAGTGTGAAATGACAGATATATAGTTAACTGTAGGAATTCTGGAATTAAAAAATAAAACAAAATATGGTTGTGTTCCTACAGCTGGAGCCAGAGTGATATGACTCCTTTAATAAGTTGGTTTCATTTTGCCGTATTGTTACTCATTCCACTGCCTTAAAGGAAGTAGCTTGGACACTGAGATAGAGATTTCTTGGTTGCCAGCTCCATTGCCAATCAATGTTTAAACCTAACTCAACTGGGTTACTATCTGAGCAGATGCAGTCTGTTCAACAATACTGTTGAGCAGTAGCCAACAATACTGTTTATGGAAAGGGACACTTGCAAGTAGATTTCCTGAATTAGGAATCTTAAATTAGGAATCCAGGGCTGCTGGACCTGAAGCCCTTCAAGAGTATGACTCCCTTTTAGTACCCAGGTATCACTGCACTAAAGTGGCTGGAGAGACATAGTCTATGGGCAGTTGGTGATGTTAAGACACATGACGGGGAAACAAATAATCTGTGTTATCCCAACTTGAGCCTTGAGAAGAATTTAATTTGTGGCAGTCTTCCAGGGAAGGACAGTCTTGGAAAATAAACACTGGGCATCAGGCCTGGTCCTGTACTATTTTTTTTTTATATTTTATATTTTATTTTAAAATAGGTACAGGATCTCACTCTGTTGCCCAGGCTGGTCTCAAACTCCTGGCCTCAAGCAATCCTCCAGCCTCGGCCTCCCAAAGCACTGGGATTACAGGCATGAGCCACTGCACCTGGCCACCCTGCACTATTTAACTTTTCTTGCAATCTCTAATGAAAGCAGAATGGACAACAAACAATCCAGTCTTCTTTTATAACAGCTTATTTTTTTTGCCAGCCACCACCGCCCGGCAATTTTTTGTTTTTTAGTAGAGAGGGTTTCACGCGGTCTCGATCTCCTGACCACGATCTGACCGCCTCGGCCTAGCGTGAGCCACCGCGCCCGGCCTATAACAGCTTATTTTTAACACTGAATGAGGCCAAGGGTGAACATATTTTTCAGCGTTCAATTATATCATATTCATAGCTAAACTACAAAGATAAAAAACTATTATGCTAAATGAAAATCCCCCCATCTCTAAAAACAGAAATATCTTACTTTTTCGATGAAGAAACTCTGCAACTAGAGCTGCTACATGGACATAACACATCGCAGCCTGAAAAAGGATGACAGAGAAAGAACTGTCAGAACATGCTCAAGGTGTTTTGAAAGGCTGTTTAGAACAAAACTTTTAAGTAGTCACCTCTGAAAAATCTCCATTTTTTACATGAATCTTGGCCATGCTATCAAGCCAGGTTTTCCTGAGCTCTGGGGTGCTTGCATAGGACTTGGCTAAGCTATACTGGAGATCAATTAGCATTTCAGGGTCTTTCTCATGCTCCTTCATTTGGGCAGTGGCCATAAGAACAGTGCGGATTCTCTTGGTCAAGTCTTTGACTTCTGTGGGAAAGGCAGTTGCCTAATTTCAAAACAAACAAAAAAGACATGTTTAACAACAATATTGATGTACTCTAAGGCTTGTCATCCAATGCTGAGGACATAATATGATTTTCACTTCCTGTTACAGTTCTTGGTATTGCATATAGTACACTGAAATAATTTTAAATAAATTATTTTTAAAATATGTAACTAGCCCAGGCTTCAAAGGCTCTAACCTTGGCGGCAGTACATTCACAGGACATAAAAGCATTAGCTCTGGAGCCAGACTACCTGGCTTTGTATCTCAGATCCTCCATTGTGAATTCCACAGCCATGGGAGTGATCTTTGTTTGCCGTTTTCTTGTAACAGTAACTAAAAACTAATAGCTTACTATGTGCCAAGCACTGGTCTGGGTTCTTTACATGTTTTAATTTTTAAGACAACCCTATGAGTTAAGTACTATTATAAAAAAGTATTTAAATGCTTGACCAAAGTCTCAAAATTGGTAAATGTTAGAGACAGGATTTTCACCCAGGCAGTCTGGCCCTGGTGGTGCTCTTGGCCACTCTTCCATTCTGATGAGCATACCTACTCCATCCACTACCTACCACGTACACTAAGGTGAAAACCGTACTGCAGAAATTTCTATTTACACAAATGGGAGGTCATGAATCACAGAACATTCCAGAAAGTTTAGAGAGATCATTAAGCTTTCCAAGTTTGTTTTTGGTGCCAAGAATACCAGAGTTTCCTCTTTACCCTAGCCACTGCTAAGGAAGTCCTATTGCATCCTCTTAACCCCCACAGGAGTAATCACAATTATCTATATGATTCAGAGATGATGAGGAAGAGACAGGTACAGAGGATAGGGAGCTTGCCAATATGAACACAATATGTGGGGGAAATGGTTTGAAACACTGCCTTCTTGGCCAGGAGCAGTGGCTCATGCCTGTAATCCCAGCACTTTGGGAGGCCGAGGCAAGTGGACCACCTGAGGTCAGGAGTTCGAGACCAGCCTGGCCAACATGGTGAACTCCCATTTCTATTAAAAATATAAAAAATTACCCAGGCGTGGTGGCAGGCACCTGTAATCCCAGCTACTCGGGAGGCTGAGGCAGGAAAATCACTTGAACCCAGGAGGTGGAGGTTGCAGTGAGCCGAGATCGGGCCATTGCACCCCAGCCTGGGCAACAAGAGTGAAACTCCATCTCTAAATAAATAAATAAATACAATAGAAATAAAAAATACCTATCTGGCTTTGAATCCCTTTAAAAATAATAATTATATACATAAAGTTCCTTTCTATACATTAATAGAGATCCCATTTACCAGGGGAAAGGCGTATCTTTTCATAATAGGGTTTGTTGGTAATGACTGCCATAACAGAATAAAACTAAGTCATTTCATAAATGAGTTACGGAAAAGAAAAAGATTTCCTATCAAGGAGAGAGTATACAAGCCCCATTTACCTAGAAAAACTTACCAATCTACCTATGTAACATAGTACTAGGGATGGTAACAACTGGTAGAAACAATTCCTTAGAGTATAGGCATAAGTGGTGTAACTTGTTTCTATGCTCACAAGATTAGCTGGAGCATATACTGATGCCCTGAGGAACTAGTAGAACTGGCTGGAAAGAAAACTTTCCCAGCCTGAGAGTGGCTGGCACTACACACTGTTATTTTTCAGTACAAGCAACATTCCTATGGGAATATTTTTTGGTACATAGATTCTACACATGCAAACATCAAATATGCTGTGACTATGAGCGTTTAATGTTTTTCAGATTTTACACAATGTTGTCAAACTGTGCTGGAAGATGACCTTTCCCAAGAATGGGGATGATTCATTCCTCTGGGAGGAAAAGTCCTATTGGCAAAGGATTCTTCTTTCCTTGTATACATGTGTCACTGAAGATCAGAACCTGCACTCTATGCAACAAAGCAACAGATGAATTTTTACAGTGCTATAAGTTTTAAGCATATAGGAAAGAAAGTGGAACAGTGGTCAGAGTCTTGGGTTTGGCCTCAGCAAAATGGTGCTTAAGAGTGACAGTCTTGGTGTTAACAGATAATTTTCAAAACTCACAAAACCATCAAATAATGAATCCCTTCTGTGCCATTCCTCATCCATTGGCAATGGATCAGGAAACTGTCAGCTATTCTAAGTGAAATTTTGTGAAATTTCAAATTCAGTGCTTATTTAACCAATATTAAAAGTGGTGACAATTGTTAAGAAATAAAGGATCTATATATTTTCTGAGCAAGTTTGGAAATGAAGCTCAGAAAAAAAAATTCAGATTCCACTTGCCATAACAACTATGAATACATAGTATATTCATTCATCCATCCACTAAACTGATATTGAATATCTGCTATGTACCAGGCAGTGTTCTAGGTACTAGAGATATAGTGATGTACAAGACAAAGCCCTTAACTCATAAAACTCACATTCCGTACATTCTATACTATCAAAAGTTGTGAATCCAATGACAGTTTAAGAGTTTAAACTTCCCTGATAGCAAAGGTGGTTCTAATTTATTATTTGAAATGAGAACATACCTTCATAGGTCTGTCACTATTTGCAAAATTATTGATAATGAATAAAGACTCCTGAAATCTTGATCCTCCGCTTAGTGCTACATCAGCTATCAGCTGGCTTACAGCAATTATTATCTGTGGGAAGAAGTAAACATTATTTTCCAAATAACTTTTAAACAAATGCTGCCTATGCTCATCATTTTATAAGTACATAAGCACTCACATGAAATGCTTCTTTTAAAGATTCTACACTGTACCATCATAATGTATTTTCTTCATATATGAGGGGTTTACATTCTTCTGCTGAAATAGTAACTTGAAAGGCACCATTTCAAATTTTAAAGGATCTTTCTTGGTTAGACGTAAACAATTTTTCAAAACTCATAGGACAGCCAGATCTAAAACTATTTTCATAACAGCGAACTGATACAATGGTAGTCAGGTCTCCATTTTAAATATGCTTTCTAGGTTGTAGCTGTGGCAAAGGTGAGAATAAATCATGTTTTTCTTTGATGATTTCTCATTCCTTTTCACTAGTCTATTTTAGTTGGCTGGACTTCCAAGTCCAGTGCCTCAGCAACTTTCTTTGTTTTTGACCAGGGCTTACCTAGTTTAACAAAAGTTTATGGAATGGACTTTGATGGTACTTTTTATTTTTTGAGACAGGGTCTCACTCTATTGCCCAGGCTGGAATGCAGTGGTATGATCTTGGCTCCTGGTTCACTGCAGCCTCAACCTCCCAGGCTCAGGTGATCCTCCCACCTCAGCCTCCCAAGTAGCTGGGACTACAGATGTGTGCCACCACACCTAACTAATTTTTTGTATTTTTGTAGGGACAGGATTTTGACATGTTGCCTAGGCTGGTCTCGAGCTCCTGGGCTCAAGTGATCCAGCCACTTATACCACCCAAAGTGCTAGGATTACAGGCATGAACCACTGCCTTTGACGGGACTTTTAAACCTCTCAGTCTCCCTTGGGTGAATGCCAAAACAATTCATGCTAAGATGTTAATGGCTGGATGCTTTACCACTGGTCCTAGGAAGCAAGATACAGTAATAGCCATGGGTATGGGCTCTAGAGTTGAATGCCTTAGATACAAATCTTGACTTTATCAATAATTCACTGTGTGGCTTTGGAAAAGCTATTTAACCTTTCTGTGCCTCAAGTTTCTCATCTGTAAAATGGCTATGATAAAAATCCCTACTTTGTAGAGGATGAAAGAGATCATAACCATTAGAGTACTAGTTAATCCTTTACTGAGCGCTTATTATGTGCCAGACAGTGTTCTAAGTCTTCACATTTATTAATTTGTCTATATTTGAATAAAAGACTTAAAGAAAACTGATGCTTTGACCCAGAAGAATCAATACCAATGGAGGAATTTCAGGTATATTGGCACACAAATTACGACAATGTTCTGGGGAAAGGTGAGTTTCCAAGTGCCATCTCATATAAAAGCAAATAGTAAAGGACCTAATGTGTAATGATGGCTGACTCTAACATGCAAAAGTAATTATACAGCAGACTTTTACAGGAAGCATACACAGTATTCCTATTAGATTTTCACATTATTGATGACATTTTTCAACAAGCTGCTTATGGTTGTTTCCCCATTAATAATCTTATCTCCAGTAAACAACTCTAATGGGACAGACCATGACAGTAAAGATATAAATAGCACCAAGGATTTCCCATATTACAATGAAAGCTACTGAGTCAAGCAGTCCCAATTGTGGTTTAGTTCAGAGCTATTTCATCCAATAAACCCAAAAGTATGGAGATGTTGAATAATAACTATCATGTAGGAAGTATCTATCTTATGCTACACATTGTGTCAGGCACTATAGGCACTATACACACCTTATTTTAATCCTCAGGGTAATGCTGCAAAGTGAAATACTCAGTCTCATTTTACAAATAAGGGAACAGGTTCAGCCAGATTGAGTGACTTGCTTAGGGTCACAGGGCATGTAAGGATTTAAGCTATGATTTAAGTGCGGGTAGGCCTGATTCCAAAGTCAATGCTTTCCACTAAACCTTGAGACATCTCTCATTTTTAAAATAAGTGGGCATACTGGAGCATGAAAAACATAAACTGTGTTATCTGTTCTGTAAAATCTAACAAGCTTGTTATTTAATCATCTCATTTAATCCTCATAAAAATCCTATGAGCTAGGTAACAATATTTACCCCACCGCATTTGCAGAAACTGAGGTACTGAGAGGCTAAGGAAGTAACTTGCTCCAGGTCACATAGTATGTGGCAGTCCTCAAATTTGAACTAGAGACTGGGCACGGTGGCTCATGCTTGTAATCGCAGCACTTTGGGAGGTTAAGGTGGGTGGATCACCTGAGGTCAGGAGTTTGAGACCAGCCTGGCCAACATGGTGAAACCCCGTCTCTACTAAAAATACAAAAATTAGCTGGGCATAGTGGTGCACGCCTGTAATCCTACTCGGGAGGCTGAGGCAGGAGAATCACTTGAGCCCGGGAGGTGGAGGTTGCAGTGAGCCGAGATCATGCCACTGCACTCCAGCCTGGGCAACAGAGCGAGACTCTGTCTCGAAAAAATAAAAAAAAAAAAAATCTGAAATAAAGCCTATGCTCTTCTCTGCTCAGGAGCAGCTCTATTCCGTAGAAATACGACACATGCCACATACGTAATTATCAATTACCTAGTAGCCATACTAAAAAGATACTTATTTTAATATACTTAACCTAATACAGGCAACATATCATTTCAACATATAAGCAATATAAAACAATTGAGATATTCTATTTTTTTCATACTTAAGTCTTCAAAATCCATAGTATATTTTACACTTTCAGAACATCTAAATTTAGACTAGCCACACATCAAGTGCTAGATGGCCACATTGTATTGGACTGGGTTGGGTGGCTCTGGATCTTGATCTAGAGGTTAAAGATTGAAGAGAAGAAAGATGAAGAGGAGCTTTTATTTTCACTGACCTGTAGATGTGTCCTCAAAAAGGTTTTCCTTTTGGTATACTCAAAGTTGTTTCTCATCAAAAGATACAAAAGTGCAGATGCTTCATTCCTGGTTGAGCTAATTTTCGATGTGCAGCACTTTAAAACCTCATAGCAAAATGCAGCACACATGTTTACTCTTCCTTTGAAAAATGCTGAAGGAAACTAAAGAACAGGGAAAACAGAAATAAGTATTTAAAATCCAATCATAAAATCAATAGAATATCAAGTGCCCTCTATATCCTCACCTAAAACTATGCTGGGGGCTTTGAGGATACAAAATCAACATAACGGGCCGGGTGCGGTGGCTCACGCTTGTAATCCCAGGACTTTGGGAGGCCGAGGCAGGCGGATCACGAGGTCAGGAGATCGAGACCACGGTGAAACCCCGTCTCTACCAAAAATGCAAAAAAATTAGCCAGGCGTGGTGGCGGGCGCCTGTAGTCCCAGCTGCTCGGAGAGGCTGAGGCAGGAGAATGGCGTGAACCCGGGAGGCGGAGCTTGCAGTGAGCCGAGATTGCGCCACTGCACTCCAGCCTGGGTGACAGAGTGGGACTCCGTCTCAAAAAAAGAAAAACAACAAAATCAACATAACGCAGACTCTGCTCTCCAGAGAGCCTGAACTAGTTAACATAAACACCAGCATGTGATAATAATAGAACTTAAGTCAGTATACAAGTTATTACAAAGATGTAAAAGTACTGAATATAAATGCTATAGATCTGAGAAGAGCTCAAGAGAGTCTGCAACATATTATTATATATAATAATATAATATATGTAAAAGTAATTGCGGTTTTTGCCACTATATAGTGATATAGTGGCAATTACTTTTGCACCACCATAATACAGTAAGCAGGTTCTCAGTATGTTTTGAAAGAATGCCTGAAATGATGAATGATGGGTCTCAAATGGGGGCTTAAAAATGGGAAGGTCAATTTTCATTACTTACTCTTTTGCTTTATATTTCAACAGTTCCTTTATTGTGAACATCAATGTGCTGAGAAAATTATAGCTAAAATCTATTCAACAAGTGAAGTTCATCTTTTAACAAATGGGATATGGCAGATACACACACACACACATATCCTCTTCACATAAACACAGATAGTTAAGATACATGTTAGCATAGAAAAGGAGTAAGAAAGTGACTAATTATCAAAAGAGACAAGTGGCCTGTTCCTTTAAGAATGTATTCAGTCTGCTCTGTGGAAGACACAATATACAGGTAACACAGACTTGTTACAATTTCCCATGCTTTTAGGTCTAGGCAAGCAAATAATAAGCTGCTTCAGGGTACACAATAGATGTTTCTCAGAGAGTGAAGCTAGAGGGCCATCTTTTAAAAATTATTTCTTAGGAACCTTGAATTTAGACCTACATATAGGAATCTACCCTTTATTTCACCTTAGTACCAAGTGTAATTCTATGCAGATAATGAATGCTTAATAAATGTTTTCTGATTGGCAATTGGGAAATCTCGCTAATAATTTCACCAGATCAAACTAACTCTGGATGAAGCAGATACTCTGGTATGAAAATAAACATTTAAGGGAGATCATAGCTATAGTGTAGCTCATCACTACACTAAGTCTTCTACTCACATCACTCACTTCTCTGAGTGGGCAATGGCTAAAATCATCAATGACCTAATTGCCAACAGACCTCTTTTCCCCTTTATCTTATTTGACTACTCTGTATACGTCATGACAATGTTGGAACTCTTTCCTTCTTCGGCTTCCATGATATTCTTCTTTCTTACCTTTCTTCCCACCTCTGTGACTGCTCCCTCTCATCTCCCTTACAGATTCGTCTTTGAACCTCCCTTCTACGTTGTTTCTCTCCAGTGTTCTGCTCTTGATTTTTTGGTGGTTGTTGTTTTTCTTCTTCTTCAATGTACTCTCCAGGGAAAATCAAACCACTCCCATGGCTTCAACTACCACTTGTATGTTGATGCTCCCGCTAGTTCGCTATGCTTCAAAAATACCAGCCTTTTAGTTCTCAGAATATTCTAAATTGTTTCCCAACTCAGAGCCTTGGAACATGTATGTCCTTCTCCCTAGACAGTTCTTCTTTAAGCTCTTTTTACAGCTGGCCCCTTTTCAATAATTCAGGTCTTTTTTTTATTTTTTTCTTGACGAAGTCTCGCTCTGTTGCCCAAGCTGGAGTGCAATGGTGCGATCTTGGCTCACTGCAACCTCCACCTCCTGGGTTCAAGTGATTCTCCTGCCTCAGCCTCCCGTGTAGCTGGGACTACAGGCACATGCCACCATGCCCAGCTAATTTTTTTTTTTTTTTTACTAGAGACAGGGTTTCACTATGTTGGCCAGGCTGGACTTGAACTCCTGACTTCGTGATCCGCCCGCCTCAGCCTCCCAAAGTGCTGGGATTACAGATTCAGGTCTCATTTTAAAAGTGACAAACCTGTCTAAGATAAGATTATCTCCCACAAATCATTTACTGTCTCAGCACCCTGTTTGTTTCCTTCCTAGAACATATAATAATTATGCTTTTTTTTTTTTGAGACGAAATCTTGCCCTGTCACCCAGGCTCAAGTGCAATGGTGCGATCTTGGCTCACTGCAACCTCCGCCTCCTGAGTAGCTGGGATTATAGGCAACCACCACCACGCCCGGCTAATTTTTGTATTTTTAATAGAGACGGGGTTTCGCCATGTTGGTCAGGCTGGTGTCAAACTCCTGACCTCAGGTGATCTGCCCACCTCAGCCTCCCAAAGTGCTGGGATTATAGGCATGAGCCACTGCGCCCGGCTCATAATTACTAATTCTTTTGTTATTTATTTTCTGTCTCCCCTATTCCCACTAAGACTGAACACTTCATGAGGGCAAAGAGTATATTTATTTTGTATCTCCACTGTATCTACAGGACCTAGTACAGCACTTGACACAGAGAAGGTCCTCAATAAATATGGTATGGATGAATGGAGAATGACTCCAAGTCTGGCTCTCCAATCTGATCCCTCTCCAGAGCAAAGATCCATATATCCTAATGTCCCATAGGCACTCAAATTCAACAGGACTCATTAACTTTTACTGCGAATGTAGTCTTTCCCCTGTATTTCACATCAACCACCACACTCCACCATACTGTCAGTGGACTGATGATCAAATCCTGTAAATCCTTTTTCAACATGTCTCATCTGCCTTTGATCCTTCATATATCCACTGGCACTGGCTTACTTCAGGCCCTCATTTCTTATCTAGCTTACTGTAACTAGTCTTTTTACTGCCTTTGACTTTGTCACCAATCCTTCTTCAACACAACTTTTAAAGAGATTTTCCCCTGTCCTTACCAATTCCCTCTTAATACAAATATAATTGTGTTACTTCCCCGCTTAAAATCCTTCCATGACTACCTGATGCCTGAAAGATGAAATCCAACTCTTAAGATGAGTCCACATGATCTGTACTCCATTTACATCTTTAGTTTCATCTCTTGGTGAATCCATATTAAATCCTAGCTCCGTTGCTGCAGAAAAACTTTTGCTAAATTAGAATTTTTCTCCTGCTCACCCCCAGAGGTCTGTACAGACTTATTTTATCCTGATGGTATTTGTTTCTGTGTATGTGTATCTTGATGTGTGTGTGCCTCCCTCTACTGGACAATAAGCCCTTAGGGACTATATCCAGTAAGTACCTACACAGTTTTTGTTAAATGAATTATTTCTGAATCTCTTTCCTTTAGTTTCTTGTAACATGCTTGTGTTGAACTCGGCTTCCCATAGATTTTTAATTCATAAATTATATTAAAGAATGGCAATAAAAAGCTTCAAATTCATCTAATTTCTGTATCTGTTAAACACAATTGGCTGCTATCTAAATAATTAGGATGGCAAAAAGTTTTCAAAGCTTAGCTAGCCTATTACACAAATAAAGAAACTGAATTTCTTTGTCTTATTGCAGTTACATAAACCAGTGGAAGATCTGGACTGTGCCTTTCCATAATCTTAGCTCTATCTTGGTTAATTATGTTTATTCTTAAGTTTAAAAAGCCCCTGAGCACAGAAAATAAATCTTTGCTGTCTGTTTCAGTCATATTTCTTCCTAAAAGCCAAGTCTGAGGTTACTGTTTAGCTGAGGTAAGTGGACTGCACATTTAGGGCCCTCAGTTATGGCTAGCATTGAAAGGCAGGATTCATCCATTTGAACATGTACTGAGTGCTTACCATTTCCAAGACATTGTACAAGACCCTCGGATTACAAAAGTTGGATCCTTTCAAAGTGTTTAGACATGGGTGCACTCATGGCTTATACACCTCCAACATGACAATACTTTTAAAAAGAAGCAAAATAGAGAACTGGCAGGCTTGGTAATTTTAAAATGATATTCTTCAAAGGAGCTTAATGGAAAAGGGAAGGTATGATGGGGTGAAATAAAAAGTAGCTTCTGATTTGAGGAGGTTCACGGTCAGGCCCTCTGTGTGTGCTTTGTTGTTCTGCATTTCTATTTACAAAGGCAGTACTTAATGGCTTCATGAGCTGGCATTGTATATGTCACCACAATGACCCCCATTGTCTCGTCTTTCCTTTTTGCAATGAAGAGAGCCCACCGGCTGCTCCCAAACTTCTGTCCTTACCTTACTGATGAAAGCTCTCAGTGAGGCAAATACATGTTTCAGCGACACTTCAGATTGTCCATTTTTAAGAAAAGCAAGATGTATATCAAACACTTTTTTCATTAATGGGTTATGGCCATCATTATTTAAAAGTTGGGTCTATAAAACATTAAAAAATATGGTTTATGCCCCATTGAGAACGACAGAACTGATTTCACCAATACCTGTTTATGAAACCACTGTTTGCAAGTTTCAGGAAAATAAAAGGCTCTTACATATAATTTCAAAATATTTGTGCCATCTTTCAACTTGGAAATCTCAAATAAATACTACATACATGATATCTAAAATACTTAATCCCAACATTTTAAACAGGTGGATTTTATTTTTCAATGCAACACAGCAATATACAGGACTAGTATGGGAAGAGTATTTTCTATTAACCTATACCATATTGCTTCTCAATTAAGAAATCAATAAATTAAAAATGAATACAAGCCAATCAGCCTTTGTATTTCTGAGAGACTAAATATTGTAATGTATGAATGAAGGAAAATACTAGTTCTACTTTATTAGATTATGATCTAATTTACTTTAAAAGTATTTTTAGTATATGGTTAGCCATTCGTGAAAAAATAAGCCCTCTATGAGTAGAGATAATTAACAGGTATCACAATTGAACAGACTATGTAAATTGTTTAAATGCCCCTTGCAAAGAAACAACAAATTGTAGAGAAATACCTATTAGTTTGTCAACTTTGTTTTAATCAGCAATGGTTAATTTCTCCAGCCCTATCCTGCTAACCCTCAAGAAAGTAACCAGCAGGTTACAAGTTGGCCAAAAACAACAAAACCCAAAACAACAACAATCTAATGATAATACTGACAGCCAGAATCCCTGAATGGTGTTTGATTTTTCTGGCTCTTTCCTTAGCATATTTCGAGGCATGGTATAGTGGCTAGAATCATGGTCTCTTATAACTGGCCTAGATCTCAATCCTGATTCTGCCACTGCCCAGCTATATGACATTAACCTCCTGTGGGCCCCAGTTTCCCCATTTTCAAAAGGGAATAATAACAGTATCTACATCATAAGGCTATTATGAGGATTAAAAGTGAGTTCATATTTGTATTTTTAAGTTATTGAGATATAATTTACAAACCATAAAATTCACCAGTTTCAGGTATAAAATTAAATTACATTTAGTAAATTCGGCAACAGAGTTGGTGGCCACCACAATCCAATTTTAGAACATTTCCATTGTTTCAAAAAGATCACTCCCCTTTCTCATTCCCAGCCTCACAATGAAAAAGTGAGTTAATATTTGTAAAGCACTTAGGACAGTGCCTGATATCTACCAAGAGACTATATAAATGTTTGTTAAATAAATAAGAGGTATCAGAATAGGAGGAAGGAATACAATGTACATCATGAGATCTAATGGCTTTCTTAGTTATTGGCATGAAGAAACATGGAGTTGTGTTGCACTTTAATATAGAACAAATCTAATACTTCATAAAGGGATCTGTAGCCTATTTATTAAAGGTATTCTGCAGCCTACTTTGTATTAGTATCTAATGCAATTTTCCTTTATAAGCCTCTTTGAAAAGCACAGGCCAGGTTTCCATAGAAATTCTCGAGGGCTGAAGCAATTAACTTAATTACTTAGAGAAGAGGGGAAAAAGGAAAAAAAAAATCTGTATAACTGAAGTGAAAGCAAGCAAGATTTTCACCTTTGAGTTCTTACATTATGGTCACATCGTTTTTACTTTTCAAAGCACTCTCATGTCCATTATCCCATTTCCCCCTCCAATAATCCTGCTAGATAACTGCTTTTACCTTCTTTTTAAAATCATAGCAATGATGATTTGCACTGAGAGGCAAACGTCTGAGAAAAAACACTAAGCGCATGGCTAGGGAAGCCAGCCAGCCAGCCTGCCCGGACATCATCTACCCTGACAGGACATCTCATCACAGTGGGTATTTGGGCACACAGATCCAATCATATTTTGGGCTAAAAATTGCTGGCTACTTAAAGTATGGAAACTTTGTTTTTAAATACGAAAATCTAATAGAATTTAAGAGGGAGAAGAGAGCTTAAGGGCAAGTTAGTCCACTCCCTTCCCTTTAGGGATGACACAAGTGAGTCTCAGTGACTTCCAGGGTCACATGATAACCAAACTAGAACTGCCATCCACATTTCCTGACTATTCATGCCAGCCTTTTTCACTGTACTACCCCACATTTGACTAGGTAATTTCTGCATAATGTTACTTTGCAATGGTACCAACTGAATTATAACTCTTCATTTTTACCTTGAAGCACTGAGTGAAAAATGATATGGTATCTAGTACTGTTAGGGAAACTTCAGTAGCTGTATTGCCTTCAAGAAGTGCCTGGTGGAAAATGTCTGCTTCAGTTGTTGTAGAACCTAGGATTAAAAAAGTAAATTAAACTTTTCCCAACACGAAGATGCACATTATGGTGTTGAATGACTTTCTACCCAAAGACTTAAGACAAGAAAGGGGGCTCGGCTGGGTGCGGTGGCTCATGCCTGTAATCCCAGCACTTTGGGAGGCTGAGGCGGACAGATCATGAGGTTAGTTCAAGACCAGCCTGGCTAGCATGGTGAAATCCGTCTCTACTAAAAATACAAAAAATTAGCTGGGCATGGTGGCACGCACCTACAATACCAGCTACTCAGGAGGCTGAGGCAGAAGAATCACTTGAACCCAGGAGGCGGAGGTTGCAGCGAGCTGAGATCGCGTCACTGCACTCCAACCTGGGCGACAGAGTGAGACTCCATCTCAAAAAAAAAAGAAAGAGGGCTCACAGTGTCATACTGTATTTAACTCCTTCATCAAATATAGTCTGGGTTAATCAATTTCATTAGTTGTCATTACAGTTCTGTATCAACAGGTCTGCAGGACATAATTAGGTGCCCACCTCTTTGGAGACAAGGTTTCAGTGATGAACTCTGGCGATGTAACTAGGAAATAATGTGGGAGGCCTTCTAAGTCATGCCATTAATTATGTGGGTAAAAATGGGAAACCACTAAATAGAAATTCAGCTACAGATAAACAGTAGTGCCCTATGGTCAGACATTTTCAATTATGCCAATTATATGAGATTTGTTTCTAAATCAGAAGGAAAACAAGGTATCTTGAAGGCAACTGAAGGCAGTAGGTTCATTGTATTTTTACAAGAAGCTGAAGGCTTTAAAACATGCAGATTTAAAGGTCCTGAGTCTATTAGCTCAGGGTCTAGCAAAACATTATTTTTTATTACTAGGTCCTACCACAAAGCCAGTTTTGCTGGCTTCCTTTTCTGAAACCTTCAGAGGACTGTGTGGAAACAAAACATTCTCACTCTTTGAGTTGTTATTAATATTTGCTTTTCATAGGATAGCTTCCATTTATATAACCCTCTAGCTTCCACAGTTGGGCAAGATTTCTCTCCTTGCCCTATTTGCCTTGTCAATACTTCAACCTGTCTGAAATACACCTTTGCCATACTAGTATTTAGGGTTCACTGATTTCTGCAGTCAACTCAGCATGTTCATTCCCTAATCAATAAATGACCAAAAGTAACTAAACAAATATTACATATACTACTATATTAAGATGTCAATATTTGCATTAAAGTTTAACAGTAGGAAGGAAGAATACTCAATATAAAAATGAGAATAGCAATTCCATGGGAAAAAATTAATTTCTTTAACACTAAGAAGAAAACATCATGACCTAAAATTGTTCAAAAATCCATGTGTATTTTATCATTTTATAGTCATGTATGATGAAATTGATTATATACATATATACATAGCAGAGAGATACAAATACATGTATGTATGGGAAATCATTTCCAATCATACTGGTAATTTAAACCAGGACTTCTTTTCTTCATACATATTTAAGGGATACAGGTGATATTTTGTTACACGCATAGAATGTGTAATGATCAAAGTATTTAGGGTATCCATCACCTTCAGTTTTTATTATTTAAACCAGGACTTCTTTAAGGTCAAAAGGGTGCCGCACACACATTTTCACTTACTGTGATTAAGTGTAAATGAACTTTCTAGGCTACTAAGATGCTGAAGCCGGGCCTGCATTACTCCTGATCTGTTTCGAAGAGCAGGCATGGTTTGCGATTTTCGGTCTATTCCGAAGTGTTTTGACAGCCAGGCATCATGCACCCTAAAATAAATTTTAAAGTCAGGAACTGGAGTGCTCTAATAACATATCTCAATGTTACAATCTTTTTAACTAAAAAAAATTAGGTTTCCACATAAACATAGTAGTACACTCAAGGATTAAATGAAGCGTCACTAGAAACTGGATGAAGTTTTAATGTATCTTTAAAATAGCATATATGAATATAATTAAGGAATTTAGAAAGGGCTTCCACTTCCCTCCTTCTTCTCAAAAACATCAGAGATAAGTGGCCAACACTCCAATAAGATTCAATCTTTTCACGGGAGGTGAGGAAGGGCAAGAGTGGGAAGAAGATAGCCAGAGGTTCACTAAGGGTTGAAATGAGAGGGGAAAATCCTAGAGTCAGATGTTCAAGAATGAGTGCCAATCTAATCTGTTTCTGGACTTGAGGTAAGTTTGGATTAGAAATTTTTACTCTGTAAGCATGTCTACTGCTAAGATGAACAAACTTTTCTTTGTTTTACTTTAATGCTGTTTCCATTTAAAAAATTACAACTGGGTCATACATGGACTAAGGAAGAAATAGTTTGTTTATCCTCTAGTAAACGTAATGGAAGAGTTGACAGAATCCTAGAGACTGAGGCTCATGGTAACAATGGCCATACCAGCTCCAAGTTATGGGAAAAGATGGTTGAAACTGGAACCCTCACCACCCAAACTACCTATCCTTAGGACGTTCCAGAGACTAAACAGTAATCCCCATCCACACAGCCTCTTAAAAATTAAACATTTTTTAAACTATTTTTGAGCTCCTTTAATGACTAACTCTACCCCTAAAATATATCTCATTGAAATAAGCAAGTAACCTTCTTCACCTTAGAATCTCTCAAATATTTCCTTAAGTATTTATTTCACTAGGACTTACATGGCAAAAAGAGGAAATAGATAATGTATCGTTTATGTCCCAATTGCTGTTGGGGATTTCTATTTGCCTTAGTAACTGAGGTGAGTATTGGTATTTTTCAGACAAAAATACAGACCTTACAGTTGTCCTTACTTTATGATTTCCTGCCTTCCCCTGGATCTAGCCCCTTCTGGATTCCTTTAGAAAAGATAAGCATCTCGAAGGTAGAAACTCCGTATATCACTTTAATCATCACCCCTTGGGAAGCTTGAAAATGTAAAAGTTCTCATTCGTTTAAACTTTCAGTTGGGACATGTTAACTAAATCACGGGTATCCCAATGTTAACTCAAAATATATAATATATAACCTAGGTTTTACATGGCATGGCTAAGATTGCCCTCTGTTGGAAGAGAAGGAAAAAGTAGAAATTGCAGTGCTATGGGAATTACCTTGCTATGTTTCTTTTCCCCATATATCTAAAGTGAAACAAACATACTCTAGAAAGAAAAACAATAGCATGTTAGTAATATATTAACATCCTCTACAGATTAACAAGTGATATTTTAAAAGTCATGAGTTACAAAGAATGGCCTATTTAAATCATATTATAATGATAAGTGTTTTGCTATACAGAAATACATAGATAATTGTGGGCTTGCCATATTCTATCTTTCTACATTTATTTGCTACAATTACATCATGTCTTCATATACAATTTTAATGACAGGTTTAAAAAACCTGTCAATGCAAATCACCCTTTATGCTCTGTAACTTATCATAGCAAAGGTCTCCATCAGTCATTTTTTATTTTTGACACAGGACCTCGCTCTGTCACCCACGCTGGAAGGCAGTGGAATGATCATGAGCGGCTCACTGCAGCCTCGACCTCCCAGGCTCAAATGATTCTCTCACCTCTGCCTCCCAAGTACCTGGAACCACAGGTGCACATCACCATGCCCAGCTAATGTTTTATTTTTTGTAGAGATCAGGTCTCACTATGTTGCCCAGGCTGCTCTCAAACTCCTGGGCTCAAGTGATCCTCCTGCCTCAGCTTCCCAAAGTGCTGGGATTATAGGCGTAAGCCACCATGCCTGGCCCACCAGCATAGTCAATAATAGCTCTAAAAGGTTCTTCCACACTAAAAATTGGGGCAATTTCTACATTTTAAATAATAGCATTAAAATACTTTATATTATTAAAAATTTCAAACGCGTACAAAAGTAGGGAGAGTACCATAGTTAACTCCCACATACCCAATCATCCCCCATATTCAACAATGATTGAACTCATAGCTATTCTTGTTTGACCTCTGCCCTGAATAGGTCCCCTGATATCCCTCCACCCTCCCTACCCCTGTGTTTCTAAAGCAAATCCCCAACATCAGATATTTTCATTAGTAAATATTTCAGTACAATTACAGTAGTTAAAAAAAAAATCTTAACTGCTGTTTATTCTCCTGACATTTTCCATAAAAGTTTGTAAGACTTTAATCCAAGGGTTTTGTATTGATATGCTTTGTTTTTGTAGACATGCACATACAAATCATGTATGTGTATTATTTATTTAAAAATTTATTGCATTTCATTCTATGTCTAATTTTTCTTTTAGCTTCCAATAATCATATAAAAATAACTCAGGATGAAATATAGGACAACTTCCCATGTCCAGACTAGGTTTCCCCCAAAGAGTCTTGGAATACATACATATACACATGTGTGTGTGTGTGTACACATACATATACACATGTGTGTGTGTGTGTACACACACATACACAGACACATTTCTGCAGTGGGTAGAATTACTCAGCTCTACATGAAAGTACAAATTCTAAATTCCAATCATTTACACTGCTCCACTAATCCAGCATCTGTTCCAAATGAATGATGCAGGACAGCTGATATTACTTCTAGTTTTTCAGATCACAGAAAGTCTTTTGATGGGCTTTAAAGATGGTTTATTATTAGCTAGAGTTTCAGCAGTATAGAAAGCATTCCACATTCACATTTTTCTTCTGTCTGCAGGTAAAGAACCTCTATGCCAGGCTCTATATTATCAAAATAATTTAACATTTTCTACATTATTAGCAAATAAGCTATTAAAAACAGAAAAAAATTGTAACAGTTGAATTCTCCCCAAATAAGGGGAAAGTATATGAAGATAAATTAATATAACTTACTCTAAAAGTATAAGAATGTTTATGAGCTCCTGAGGTGATATTTTATTCCAGTAAGTTAAGAGAGTATCTGAAAATGGAATAAAAAAGTGTTAGCTCTTGAAATAATTACAGCAAATAGCACAGTGAATCCCCAAGTCCTATGTAGCTTCAAGGACTATCAACTCAAGGCGAACCTTGTTTCATCTATATTCTCCTCTCCCCTCCCACTGCCCAGTACATACTCTGTATTCTTTTGAATTAATTCCAAATATATCATTTAATTGGTAATTAGTTCAGCTTCAATGATCCTTTTTATGTGCTTTGTGTATGTCCTTTTGGGTCACTTATCCCAATCTTCATATCATTTCTGAAGACAGAGTAAGGGAAGCTTCTGTGTTTTTACTTTAGATGAGGTGTTTTTAACGAACTCCCTAAAATTTTATGCAAGATGGTGTGTTCATGTGCATTTTTCTGAGAAGGTCAAATGCCTTTGCCTGCTACTCAGAGGGCTCTGTGAATAACAAAGTTTAAGAATTTTAAACTTTAGCCTGGTTGCGGTAGCTCACATCTGTAATCCAGCACTTTGGGAGGCCAAGGTGGGCATATCACTTGAGGTCAGGAGCTCGAGGCCAACCTGGACAACATGATGAAACCCCTTCTCTACTAAAAATGTAAAAATTAGCTGGGCGTGGTGGCGGGCGCCTATAATCCCAGCTACTTGGGAGGCTGCGGCAGGAGAATCACTTGAACCTGGGAGGTGGAGGTTGCAGTGAGCTGAGATCGTGCCACTGCACTCCAGCCTGGACGACAGAATGAGACTCCGTCTCAAAAAAAAAAAAAAAAAAAAAAAAAGAGAATTTTAAACTTCAGGAGAGACAGATAACTTTCCTTCTTCTCTCTGCCTTTACATTATAAATTCTGATGTCCTATCTATCTGTGGAACAACTATTTCAGACACAAAAGTCTCTTAAATCTATCACATATACTTCTCTTTCTTACCCATTTCTTCCCCAACACACCTACTTAGTGAGATTTAAAACAAAACAAAACAAAACAAAACAAACAGTGCCACCACTTGATTTTCCATTCCTTTTTTATCCTACTTTGATGGAGCTAATGGTGTCAGCAGACCCTCCTCTAACTGTAAAAATCGCATAGGTGTCACAAAAGCAGGCAAATGACTTAATTCCCAACTGAGCTAGAACCTCTCAATGATAAAGATGGAAGACAAGATGATGTTGGCTTTATGGAGGGGCAAGGAGGATGAGGGATCAGGGGAGGTCGACTTAGTTACTTCCAATTTTCCAATTGTTTCATAAGACCACGAATATTGCTAGGTTCCAATTATTACAAAATGCTAATCATCAAGAATAAAACTGAAAATAGACTCAAAATTTGACTTGTTTTAAAAATTAGGCCAGGCCCAGTGGCTCACGCCTTTAATCCCAGCACTTTGGGAGGCCGAGGCGGGCGGATCTCAAGTCAGGAATTCGAGACCAGCCTGACCAACATCGTGAAACCCTGTCTCTACTAAAAATACAAAAATTAGTTGGGCATGGTGGCACGCCTGTAATCCCAGTTAAGAGGCTGAGGCAGGAGAATTGCTTGAACCCGGGAGGCGGAGGTTGCAGTGAGCTGAGATCACGCCACTGCACTCTAGCCTGGGCTCGACAGAGCGAGACTCCATCTAAAAAAAAATTAAATTAAAAAAATATATATCAAGCTAGCAGTTGACTTCCACTCTCGCCTATCTGCCACTGGGTGTCTACTCACAGAAGCTTGGGTTCCCTCCCAGAAGTCCCTACGTTTCCGGCCTCTGGTCAAAGGGCAGCTTGCTGCGCCACTGCCTGAGGGTGCTGGCCTCCCTCTCCTGTGGGTTAGCTCTTCCAGCCGAAAAGTTGGTGTCTCCTCTCCAGCGAAAACCTGGGACTTTCCGTCCAATGGTGAGCACCCATCACCCACGCCCCGTGTCCTAAGGTAGCTTCGGAGAAGGCCTGTGAAAGGGGTAGAAGTGCTCGCCCTCACAGCGAACTAGCTCCAATCCACGGCAAGTCCGCCATTTTCTTAACGGCACTGTTGTCGAGCGACAAGGCCATCCTCCCATTTCCAAATCTGTGAAACATGATGCAGGCAGGGAACGAGGGTGAAGGAGGGAGGAGAGGTTGTAAGAAATCTTCAGGAAGAGAGTCATCACAGCTTAGTGTATGTGACTTGGAATCTGACGATTTTAAAAAAACATGGCTGGCACTGAAAGAGCTCCATGATAAAGAGCTGCGGCGTCTACAGGCAAAATTAACAAGTCTGAGGAAACAGAGATTGTCAGATGGGAGGTGGACGGGCTCCACGGCCAAAATTAAAGAGTTGACTGAACAGCAGAGAGTCCTGCAGAGCACCATTAATGACTTGAAAGATCAGTTAAAGGCAAAAACCTGTGACTGCTGTTCAATGAACGAAACATACAGGCTTGCGCTAGAGAAAGACTATTATGAAATCCAACAACAAAATCTTTTCTTTATTGCGGAACTCACTAAAGAAACAAATAAATTACGAGAAGAAAATAAAAGGCTTTCTGAAAGAATAGTGAGGCAACAACAGTTTCAGACTTCTGGTAGTGATGACTTCGTTTCTGGTAGTCAAATGACTATGCCAGATTTTTCAGTCAGGGAGCCTGCACAAGGAAGGCAGAGGCATGTGCCTATCAAATCGATAAGCCAGTCACAAAGTAAACAGATGAAACCTACGAGCACAAAGGAACTGCAACAAAGTTCAGAGTTTCCAGCTCCATCTTTTAGTCAAGACCTCTTTGAAGTGCCAGAGACCTCTTTTGCGAAAAGTTCCTCTAATGACACTAAGCCTAACATAGAAGACCCTGCCAGCCAGAAGCCACTGGCCAGTTCTCTTTTAACAACTTCACTTAGTCCTCAAAAGAGGTATGGATTTCAAGATTTTTTCAGTCCTCATGAAGACAAGATTGGCCAGCCAAAAGGGACACTTGAAACAAAGGTCTCCCCCCAAAAAGAAACTCAGATTGGCGCATCATGGAGCCCTTCTGCTATCTCCCCAGGAGAATACCCAACTCATGTATCTGATACTTTACTGGAAACTTTAGAGGATTATTCTGTGACCTCATGTCACCCTCTTACAAAGGAAAAGAAAATAATCCCTTTGAATGTCTTGCCTTTAGACTCTACTTTAAAATCTAGTACAAAAAGAAGAGCAGTGGTTGCTGTTCCTTTTAACACCAAATTTGCAGTGAGAGATAGCTCTAACCAGATACCTTCCAACGAACAGTCTGCCTCGGAGAATATTAATGAATCTACAAGTGCAGCGTATGGTGCTGATAAGCCTCAATGTGATACTAAGAGTGTCTTATTGGAGTCTGGGCTAAAGAGAAAAGTGAAGACACAGTCACAAAGAAAGAGGAAGTAGCTTCCCCGTTCCCCCCCCGCCCCCCACCACCTTCTCTCTTAAGGAAGCAACAATGTTTTACTTTTCCAACAGAACAGTCTTCTTGTCAATTCAGACTTCCTAACTGGTAACTCCTGACTCTTATTCCTTTTCTCACGATAAAATAAACTAAGCAGTAAGGCCTGAAAATGTTTGGCAAATGAATCTAAGACTTTGAAATAGCAAATTTTTGTCAATTAATAAAATGCAGCTATAAGTAGAGAATGAAATTTATTCTCCAGAATCCATATAAAAGTGTAGAAATAGAACATCTTTTCATTGACATTAAAGTTGCTACTGTTTATGACTCAATAAAAAAGAAAGCCAAGAGAGGACCTCAAGAGTGTGGACTTGAAAGAGATAAATATTTAAATGCATAGAGTAACTAAAACGGAATATTTACCGGACAAGACAAAGTAATTAGAATACATCCATTGAGAAGGATCTAGAAGAAGACATTTCTTAGAACAAAATGAATATGACTTTACAGATATACAGCATGACTTTATACATATAAAAGATAAACAGATGTGACATAGACTGTATACTAGTTATTGAAAATATGCTTTTTAAAATCAAAAAGCAAGAGCAGAAGACTACAAAACCTAATTAACAAAGACCGAATATTTGGCACAGAGTACTGCCACCGAGCAAGCATGGTCAACATTTGCAAGAATAAGAGGAACTATCAAGTTCACAAGAAATAAAACAGACATGGGCTGGGCGTGGTGGCTCATGCCTGTAATCCCAGCACTTTGGGAGGCCAAGGGTGGAGGTTGCAGTGAGCTGAGATCCTGCCACTGCACTCCAGCCTAGGTGACAGAGTGAGACTCCGTCTTCAAAACAAAACAAAACAAAACAAAAACAGTCATGGTTTTACCCATGACATTAAAAAAAACAACCAGAGACTTGTCTCTGGTTAGTACAGAATGTGATGTATGTGTGTGTGTATGTGTGTGTGAGACCTACAGTGGAGGAAGGGAGAGGAACTAGTCAGCAATGCAGCTTTTCCCCTCCTCCTACCTTCTCTCTCTTTCCCTCATTCTTTGGGCTGTGGTGGTATTCAACCGCTTTTTTGTTCACTTCTGCTTTTTTTCTAATGTATGTCTTGGACCTATTTTTTTTAAGGCTAGTCAAGTGAGGCAATGGGAGTGGAGAACAGATAAAGATTGGTCCTCTTTTTTAAAAAAACAAATTTATTGAGAGTTTCATTTACCATAAAAATGCCCACATAAATAGCCCACAATAGTACAATAGCTTATAGTTTATTCAAAGACTAGTGAAACCTTCACCACAGTTTTAGAACATTTTCATTGCCTTAAGAAGAAGCTCCATAAATGTTAGCAATTTCCAGATTCCACAACATAATGTTTGATGTTTATGCTAAATCGTACATTCCTAGAACTTGAATATTCTAGTTATTTTTATTTTATTAACGAACTTTAGAATTTACTTAATATCTAGCTATTTATTTTCATGTTTCTATAGCTACTTAGATAGCAACTTATTTTATGTCTTTACATCCTGCATTATTATAAAATATTTAAAACGAATAATTACTAAAAATAAAAAAATAGAAAATGAGTAAAAGATAGCAATCACTATGATGATCCCAGGTGCTTTTATGTTTTCCATTCTTGCATATTTTTTTTAAGCAAAAGTATTGCGAAAAGGAAGAGAAGGGAGGGAACTGTGTAAGTAAATGTGGTATTTGGAAATAACCTGCTTTTACTTCCCGAGGACATACAATTTATGAAAGTCCTTCGGTTGTATTCCATCATATAGTGTAAAGAGGAACTGGTGACACTAGTAAATACGGCTCTATACCAAGGAGAAAAAACAGAGCCTGACAAAGAACGTGATACCAGACAATATCATACAGTGTTGCTGCAAAGATAATGATGACATTCCCTACCCTTCGAGAACTCTTCCTGTCTTTTTGTTTCTTATTTGTCAAATCCTGGGTTAAATAAAAGCTGAAGTATTAAATATGAATTCTGGTGGTTATTATTTCCTTTCAGTTACATTGGTCATTTAATGAATTAAATGCTCTGCATGAAAACAAAATGTTTAGCACTTCTAAAACCATTGCCTCATTTTAGAAATTCATTGGCAAAATTATGTTAAAATTATTTCAAAGACTCGAACTTGTGTGACTGACATAAACCTATTTTGAGGTTCAATTTAAGAAACATTTTAAGGTCAGAGTCTCCAAGTAACTTTATAATGTGCATGTGCTCTGCCTCCAGATGATGATCAAATATTGTTGCATGAATTTGTGGACCTATAAGGGTGTATGTCTAGTACAGTCCATGCTTAATATGATGGTAACTCACCTTCTGAAATCATTTTTACTATATACAGGTAGCACATCAGAAGGCTTCTGATTTCATACTGATCCAGGCGGTTATACTGGGATACACTACTCCTTGTAGAACTCTGTCGGGTCTATAAGGACAGGATGTTTGTGAAATAGTATCAGTACAATTTTCCACAGCTTTTAACTCAGTAATAACTCTTTTTTTATCATTAGATCTGTTTGGGAAAATTCTAAACATAAATCTAAATTTTATATTACAACTTGAAGGTGAATGGGCTGAATCTTTCTTTCCTAGTAATAGCTAGTAATATCACTAGACATTACCTTGGGGTCTTCACAAAGATATAGCCATGAATACTGTGTATGTTTCATTCTCATATGCCATGTGTTTTAGTGGTAAAATTTTAAAATAATCATGGCTATTTAAGGAAAGATAGCTTTTACATGGAGTGAAAGCGTAAGAAACATCTTAAACTTTTTCATTTGAATCTCTCCTTAGAGTTTATTAAAATCCAACCTCCAAATCATACGTTAGAAAATCTATCTTAAGGGCTAATAAAAGCCAGGCACGGTAGCCCACACCTGTAGACGCAGCGCTTTGGGAAGCTCAGGTGGGAGGATCACTTGAGGCCAGGAGTTTAAGACCAGCCTGAGCAATATAGCAAAACCAGTCTCTACAAAAAAAAAAAAAAATTTAGCTGGGTGTGATGGTGCATGCCTGTAGTCCTAGCTACTCAGGAGGCTGAGGCAGGAAGACTGCTTGAGCCCAGGAGTTCAAGGCTGCAGTGAGCACTGATCGTGTCACTGCACTACAGCCTGGGTGACAGAGCAAGACACTATTTCTAAAAAATATAAATAAATAAAGAAAATGGGCTAATTATATTACGATAATTACACTTAGGAGTACCCAGTAATACTTCAAACTTAGTACCTCTACAAAGTACTGATGTGTTCCTATTATTTAATGACTTTTTAAAAAATATCGGAAATTAAGCATGAAAAGATCTGACTTATTTGGGGATTTATATGACTAGAATAACAATAATCTTCTAAAAAATTTAAAAACTAATACTTTCAGTTGAGCTAAACTGGGGATGCACCATTGACTAGGGTGGAATTTACTAAGGAAGAACTTTTACTTGCAGCAAACAGACCTAGGTTCTGATTGCTTGCCTAGCTACTATGTGACTACTAGCAAGTCATTCAACCTCTCTGACCTTTATTTGCCTTAGCTATGACAGTACCAGTTGCCACAATTTCTAAATGATGTAAAAGAGAAACATTTGTGAATAAATTACTGTTTACCCAAAGGCTCAAGGAACCAGTGGGAGTATAGTCCACTGGTTCTCAAGGGTAACAAAACCCAACCAGCAGCATCAACATCACCTGGGAACTTAGAAATACATGGTAGCAGGCCCTATTCCAGACTTACTGAATCTCACCCTGGGGTGAGGCCCAGACATCTATTTTTTAAGCCCTCCAGGTGATGCTGATGTACACTAAGAGCACCATGATATAGGAGAAAAAGTGCTCGTATTAGAAAATCTGGGTTCGAGTATGGTCCTGCCATAGCTGGTTGTTCTAAGTCATAATCCCAATTTTCATTTGTAAATTGAGAGTTGAAATGTATTATTCTTATAGACCCTTCTAATATAATTTTACACAATTCAATGATTTTACATAACAACATGGCAAAACTTTACAGGTCTAAAATGAGGTCTTTCTGCCTTACGGCAGTCACATCTCAAACTTTAATGGTAGGCGTGAAATGACTTGATAGAAGAGTTGGGACGATATATTCTGATTAAGTGCTGCTGGGACCCTAAGATTGTCAATTTCGGGACCTATATTTTTTCCTCCCAAATTAATATCATTACTCTGTTACAAAAGAATGAAAGACTGCATTAATCCTGCCAGGATGTGCTTTGTTTTAAATAACAAGGCACATTAGATATTTTAAACTTGAATTTCCCCTCGCTAAGATAGCGTGCTAGGGTTAAAGGAGATATTCAGAGTTAGAACTCTTGAGGATGAATGCCTTATTCTCTATAAATAGTTTAAGACATTGAAGTAGCAGCTGCCACTATAGGAAGATACTGCTAAAATATCTAAGAATTATGGGATGCTCTTTGCAGAGCCAGGATGCACTACAGGAGAGTACAGATGCTCATATTTATACTATAAAAAAACTGTTGCAGGCTAATGTGTCACTAGGGTCATCCTATATATTTAAGTTCTTACATTTTCACCAGTGTTGCCCTGATCTGGAAATCCTGTTGCTCCTTCTGGGATGAGGGAACCTCTTGAATCTTCTCTCTTAATTCCATGTCCATTTTGAAAAGACCCATAAGCTGGGGAAAAAAAAAAAAAAAAAGTCAAGTCCTTATTGGCAAGAGGGGGAACTGTCAGAAATATTTAAAAAATAAGTACTGAACTAATTTAAGTAGAGACATTAATATAGGGAATAGATCTTGGACATCTAAAATGTGAAGTTTATTATATCAAAACACCATAAGAAACCATGTAAAAGTGAAGCAACTTTTCACCTTTCAAAACACTTTAGCATGTACGAAACGACAAGAAATTCCTTGGAAGCCGTAAAATAAAGCCACACAATTTAAAAGACAATTTTATAGACAAGGAAACTTGAGCCCAGAGAAGGGAGTATCTGGCTTAAAACTGGTAACAGATAAGAAGAGTGGAAACCAATATTTTTCTCATTATCCTCTATTTTCTCAGTATGCCAAGCTATGTTCTAAATAAGCTTAGACAAGGAAACCTAGGCAAATAAATTTGACTGCAAGTATGAGTCAGATTTTAATTAAACTTTAGTAGAGATCAAGCTATGTATGGTCTTTATTATGAAATATATCTAAAATACTGAGAAGTAGAGGGTACATTTCTAAATACCCACGCAATGTATCATCTCCAAAGGTTTAATTACCGGTGTCTTTGTCAGTGCTCAGACTCCCTCTATTGGCAGGTGAAGTAAAGCCACATGGAAACTCATCTCTGGATGCCTATAACAGAATATGATACCTGTGTCATTTAAACAAATTCGTATATAGGATAAGAAATTTGAATTAACAGAATAAAATGTTACATTGATTTTAAACAAAGCTCACTGTGAAAGTCTAAATCAGATACTAGTAATTAGTATTTAGGTGACTCTTTTTTAAAAAAAAAAAAAGCTACTAGCATACTGTTGTAACCATGACCTCTAGCCAAGTGACATAATTCTAGATAGCTGCAACTGGTACAGTCTTTTTTGTTTTCATTTTCTGAGACAGGGTCTTGCTGTGTAGTCCGGGCTAGAGTGCAGTGGCGTGATCATAGCTCACTGTAGCCTCAACCTCCTGGGCTCAAGTGACCCTCTCACTTCAGCCTCCAGATTAGCTAGGACTACAGCTATACACCACCACATCCAGCTAATTTTTGCATTTTTTTAGAGATGGGGTTTTGCCATGTTGCCTAGGTTGGTCTCAAACTCCTGGACTCAAGTGGTCCTCCTGCTTCGGCCTCCCCAAGTGCTGGGATTACAGGCATGTGCCACAGCGCCCGGCCTGGTAAAGTCTTAACATGATTCAGTTCTCCTCCTTAGAACCAGGGCAATGCAAGAAGAAGGTGTGTGACCAGAAGCCCTAGGGAAACTTGAGCTGCAAGGAGTACAGAGAAGTGAAATATTTCCAAATAATGCTGTCAAATATATGTGGAGGGAGCATAAGCATGAAATACTGTATTTGTAAAGTGAGACCAGCCTGACACTCAGGTAGGTGTAGTAGTTGACATGACCGGGAGTCACAGGGAAGCAAGCCACTAGAAAAGCTTAAAAGCAACGTCCTCAGGAACGCAGGACAGGCATGACAAATTGGCTGTAGCATTTCATAGGGGGAATTTGCAGAGGAAGCTGTAACTGACACAGTTTAACCTGCTACCCAACAATATTACGTGGCCAGTCAAAGTGCAAAGGTGATCTTGGGCCATACGGAACATGGATGGGGGCAGAAGTTAACAGTCCACTGGGCAGACCATAAAGTGTGTAATTTGGACATTGTATTTTAATAGGGTTACTGGTAAACTGGAGCATATTCGGAAAAGTGGTGACCACGAAAGCAAAGGGTTTTGGGGACCGGGCACAGTGGCTCATGCCTGTAATTCCAGCGCTTTGGGAGGCTGAGGCAGGCAGATCACTTGAGGTCAGGATTTCAAGACCAGCCTGGCCAACATGGTGAAACCCCGTCTCTACTAAAAGTACAAAAAAAATTAGCCGGGCGTGGTGGCGCATGCCTGTAGTCCCAGCTACTCAGGAGGCTGGGGCAGGAGAATCACTTGAACCCAGGAGGCAGAGATTGCAGTGAGCTGAGATCGTGCCACTGCACTTCAGCCTGGGTGACAGACTTAGACTCTATCTCAAAAAAAAATAAAGTAAAATAAAGGATTTGGAATGACAGATTAGTGGAGATATTTGGCTTGGAGAAAAATTTAGAAGACACAAGTGGAAAGGGTACATTTGGAGGTGGGAACAGATGTGTTTCCTGTGTCTCTAGAAGACAAAAGTAAGACCAGTGGATAGAAAACCTTTTAGGTCTAATGTGAGAAGGAATGTTTAAATTATTACAATGGCAAAAGGTTGTTTTGCCAAATAGGAGACTGATCACCTCCAAAGTTCCTTCTAATTCTTAAAATTCTAAGGGGAGCAAAAAAAGCACAGACCAATTGTGATAAACTAAAAAAGTCTCACCAAGAAGTGCTGAAGGAGACTACTAAGGGAAAGAAGAAGCAAAGGAATACAGTTTAGTCCCCAGTGCCTAATATCTTGGAAGTAGAGAATCTTTTGTTCAGTTTAAGTTGAATAAATGTATGAAGCCATACAACAACAGAAAATGTTAAGAACAAAACACAGGGTTCAAAGGATTTGTGGTGTTCTCTTGGACTTTGTTTTCCAAAGTGCAATCTTTGGACCGGAAGCAGCCAAAAGCTTGTTAGAAATGCATGCTCTCAAGTCCCACCCAAGGCCTATTGAATTAAAATCTGTTGGCTGGGTGTGGTGCCTCACGCCTGTAATCCTAGCACTTTGGGAGGCCGTGGTGGGTAGATCGCCTGAGGTCAGGTGTTCCAGACCAGCCTGGCTAACATGGTGAAACACCGTCTCTACTAAATATACAAAAACATTAGCCAGGCATGCTGGTGGGCACCTGTCATCCTAGCTATTCAGGAGGCTGAGGCAGGAGAATCCCTTGAACCCAGGAGGCGGAGGTTGCAGTGAGCCCAGATCACGCCACTGCACTCCAGCCTGGGCGACAGAGCGAGACTCTGTCTCAAAAAAAAAAAAAAAAAAATCTGTTTTAAAAAATTCCCCAGGTGATTCATATGCACATTAAAGTTTGCAAAGCACTGTATTAGGAAAAACAGTGTACATGGAGTAAAAAATGAACTCTTGGCTGGGCATGGTGGCTGATGCCTGTAATCCCAGCACTTCAGGGGGCTGAGGCGGGAGGATTCCTTGAGCTCAGGAGTTTGAGACCAGCCTGGGCTGCACACTGAGACCTTGTCTCTGCTAAAAATGAAAAACATTAGCTGGGCATGGTGGCATATGCCTGTAGTCCCAGCTACTCGGGAGGCCAAAGCAGGAGGATCACTTGAGCACAGGAGTTTGAGACTACAGTGAACTATGATTGTGCCACTGCACTCCAGCCTGGGTAATAGAGCAAGACTCTGGCTCAAAAAAAAAAAAAAAAAAAAGCGAACTCTTAAGGTTGAGATCACATAGCATATGACCCCAATTCCAAATGCATTCAATAAAATAGGATAAAACTCCAACAGAAACACATTACTACTTACAGAATTAGGCATGGCTGCACAAGAATACAAGGTATCTCGACCTGCTAATCGCTGTATATTTTCCAAAAGTAGTCCAACAAAGGGGAGGTACAATTGTGCTATTTTGGCTTGTTGGTTCTGAAAAATAATTATTGAAAGCTTAATAGGTATATAATATGTATATATTACAAATAAATGGAGTTGGCTTCATATATCAATTTAAAGACTAAAAAGTAGGCTAACATCCATAACAAATTACTGAAGCATGAATCTATTTATACTTATAGTCTGAAAACTAATTACCACAGAACTTTGTTGGCCTTTGGATTTATCCATGATACAGACTCAAATTACATCCCTCAAACATAATGACATGAAGTAAAAGGTTTTTGTAAAAAATAGAAGTTGGCCTATAAAGCAGATGATATTAGTCCTGTTTTTCAGCTCCAGTGAGGGTTGAGCTTCATGAGAGCAGGGACAGTGTCTGTCTTGTTCACTGCTTCATCCCCAGTGCCTGGGCACATAGCAGATGGTCAATACATATTAGCTGAAGGAATGAATGAGTAAGTGGAAGAAGTGAAAAAATGGTAAGTTACTGTATTCATTCAAGAAACATTTTTTGCTTCCATTAAAGCTACAATTACAATAATATGAACTTGGTCCCCTAAGTCAATTATAAGACTTGGGAGATTGATATATTTGTAAATATGCAAATAAAACTGGCCACCAGGACTCTTAATTAATGTGGTGCCTCTTATACAAATTTATTTATTGCTTTCCTCAGCTTATAGACATTCCTCGCCAGATATGTATATACACTCAAATCAGAGAAAATAGTGGCTGTGGTAGCACAAGAGTTGCCCTCCATCCTTCATGACTTTAGGAGGTTTTTCTGGAGAATTAGATAAGGCCCTCTAGCGCAAAATGGTCAACATGTAGAATATAGAAGATTACTGGTCTCTTACTATTGTTTTAGTTTGCATTTACTATTGAGGTTGAACAATTTGTCACGTGTTAATTGGCCATTTGCACTTCATTTGTGAATTTCAAAAACCCTTCCCTTCTTAACAGACTTTCTTCCAACATAGTACCCCATCAGTAATAGTCTCTACCACCAGAAGATTTTGGTTTACCGGGTCTGGACTGGTCCAGATGATGTTGATGTGCATAAATGTTTCAGAACCACTAACCTAGTCCAACTTCCTGCTGAAGGCAGGAATGAATGGCCCTTACATGTATCCTTGACAAATAGTTTTTTAAACTTCTTTAAAACTCAAGCCATTTCATGGGTTCTATTAGAAAGGTCCTTTATCTGAAATACACTCCTCATAAGTTCTACATCCTAGGTATAGCTCTGCCCTTTGGAGCTACAAAGAATAAGTCTATTTCTACTTTTGCATGGCAACCCTTTAAATATGTGAATACAGTTACCATGAATCATCTTAACTCATTCTTTGTTTTTTTTTTTTTGAGACTGAGTCTTACTCTGTCACCCAGGTTGGAGTGCAGAGGCATGATCTCAGCTCACTGCAATCTTTGCCTCTTGAGTTCGAGAGATTCTCCTGCCTCAGCCTCCCAAGTAGCTGGGATTATAGGTACCCAACACCACGCCTGGCTAATTTTTGTATTTTTAGTAGAAACAGCGTTTTACTGTGTTGGCCAGGCTGGTCTCGAACTCCCAACCTTAGGTGATCCACCCTCCTCAGTCTCCCAAAGTGCTGGGATTATAGGTGTGAGCCACCGCGCCCGGCCTTTTAACTCTCGTTACTTTCCTTTGTTCCATGGCTTTGGTGTCAAGATTTTTCACTTAGTGATTACCCTTGTTTTGGTGGTTCTCTAATTTTTCAATGGCCCAAGTTGAGATTTAAAAGGCAGTATAGCTAGTGGCTGACAGCACAGATTTTGCAGTTAAAGACATGCACAAAACCCAGCTCTCCCATTACTAGCTACTTGATTACAATCAAGTCACTTAACTATAGTTTTCTCTTTGGTAAAATGGGGGCAATAATAATGATATCAATTAATGTGAGGTATTTAAAATAGTGTTTGGCATATAGTGAGTCCTCAATAAATTTTAGCTGCTAGTATTAATATTATGGCTTCTAAATAGGAGTCCATTTTAGTTCTGATAGTGAGTGATCTCTAAGGGAAGAGAAATTACAACTCTCTCAGGGAAGCAGGAACACAGGAAAACATACTGTCATTGCCAAATATGTTAAAAATTTTGCCTGCACGACAGATAGAATATAACCTAAGTATCTATTAATAGAAGACTAGTTAGATAAATAAAGTATATCCATATGATAGAATACTATGCAGCTACTTTTTAAAATGCGGTAGATCTAACCTTCAGGCTGTACTGTTAAGTGAAAAAAGAAAAATGTATAATGGTTTCTGTTATATTTTATACATATATAATATGTCATATAGGCTTGTGCTTATATAAAATAGAAGTATAAATAAACTCACAAGAGTAGTTGCTTCTGGAAAGATGAATTGGTGAGGGGAGGTAAGGAATGCAAGACAGGCATTTTGATTTTTGTTTTTCACCATGCATGTGGATTACTTTTTCAAAAAAGGAAAAAAGATTTGCCCACAGCCCAACTAGAAGTAGAATCTGCAGTTCTCTTAGGTATGAACATTACTTGTAGTGGGTACAAGAACTATACAGGATCCAGGGTAAATGTTAGATATTGAACATTCTTGTTCTGAAAAGGAAAAATGTCTCATGGTAATTATAACAAGAGACATTGCTGGCTGGGCACGGTGGCTCGCACTTGTAATCCCAGCACTTTGGGAGGCCAAGGCAGGCGGATCATGAGGTCAGGAGATCAAGACTATCCTGGCCATCATGGTGAAACCCCATCTCTACTAAAAATACAAAAAATTAGCCAGGCATAGCGGTGCGTGCCTGTAATCCCAGCTACTCGGGAGGCTGAGGCAGGAGAACTGCTTGAACCCGGGAGGCGGAGGCTGCAGTGAGCTGAGATCGTGCCACTGCACTCCAGCCTGGGCTACACAGCAAGACTCCGTCACACACAAAAAAAGAGAGATATTGCTAAATAGTTTATGAGTAACACATAACAGGGACCAGCTATATCTCCAGAATTTCCTAAGAGCAGGGGCTTAAGGAGTGGCAATTGGCTGGAAAGAGTGGGGATGATTAGGGAGTTGAGTCTCAAAGTAGGCTTTTCATAGGAAACATTCTTTTCTTTTCTTTTTTTGGCTTATTACTTTGGGGTCCCTTTAGAGAACTGATGGAAAATATGGGGGCTTAAGGCTCCCTCCAATCCCTCACCTTGGTGTCATCATTAATAGGAAACAAGCTCTACTTGGATGTATTTGATAAATGAACTCTTACACAGGCTGCCTGGAAACTGCACAAAACAGACAAAGGAACTTTTATATCCTCATCCAATATTCTAGAATTGAAACTTTGGTTAACCAAGCCCATGAAGTAAACAAACTTTTTATGGAGAAAACTCTATCGTCATTTAATGCCTGTATGAAGCCTCTGAACAAAGAGGAAATAGCTTCAGAAGTCATTGAAAGAGTAATAAGGCTTGGTATTTCAATCTTTCCCGTAGTTTAAAACCTCAAACACTCAGTGTCTAACTTATTCACGGGTAACAATACTTGCGTGTGTACACGTACTGCTCTAAGAATTTAAAAAGTAAGTTAAAAGTGTCCAAATTTGTGATATAAAATATTTAATTCTGCCTCTAGGTGGTGAGAATCCCACTGGCAAAATCCAATTTTCTTTCATTTTCATGTGAAGAGGCAGTGGAGAAACATACAACTTTTTGCTTTAGAGAGGGGAAGTTCATTTTGTACTTTTCCAGTGAATCATTTAAAATCATGGCTAAAGACATTTTCCTCCACGTGGCATAAGATCCTTTTCCCCACTTACAGGTATAAGCAAGAAGTTAGCCAGAACCCAGCGATAATGCATTTTTAAAGGCTTGGCCAAGCTTGATTGGACTGGAGGACTTTTAAGATATCTTTTTATTTGGATATATTATACCAGTTAATTTGTGTGAAGTCAATATCAACATTCACAAAAAGTGAAAATGGCACATAACTGAGCCAACTACACTAAGTGGAGGTATGTTATAATGTGTCAAAAACAAAGCAAACTGCAGTAAGCAATAAATTACATCTTAAAGCCAAGAAGTTTAAATCTACTTTAGGATACAATCACATGACGAAAACTAGCAAGATGCACATGTATGAAAATCACTGTAATTAAAGGAATGTGAGTAGATGTCACTGGCAGGCATTTTCTGTTTAAAAAGGACAAATGGGAATACCGTAGAAAAAGAATAAAAGCTCCAAGTCAGCCTTCCAAAATGACTGATGATAAATGACATCATAATTTTATTTATATTGGAATGTAAAAAGAAAAGGATAATTTATTATGAAACAATATTATGTTTCCTAGAGTGATTTACAATACCGTGGAAGTAAATTAGAGTCTTCTAAATCTATACAGTTTGCACTCCACTTTTTCAAGCCAACAGGATTTAATGTCAGTAAGATTTCAATATATATGTTAAAAGTACAGTAAATAGGCCGGGCATGGTGGCTCACGCCTGTAATCCCAGCACTTTGGGAGACTGATGGGGGTGGATCATGAGGTCAGGAAATGAGGACCATCCTGGCCAACATAGTGAAACCCCATCTCTACTAAAAATACAAAAATTAGCTGGGCATGACGGCGTCCGCCTGTAGTCCCAGCTACTTGGGAGGCTGAGGCAGCAGAATCGCTTGAACCCGGGAGGCAGAGATTGCAGTGAGCCGAGATCGCACCACTGCACTCCAGCCTGGGTGGCAGAGCGAGACCCCGTCTCAAAAAAAAAAGAAAGAAAACAAAATTAGTGCAGTAAATAGAAACTGTAGCTGTGACCGTTACTCATAGACAACAGTGCAATGTATGTAAAATTTATAGCCACACCCACAGCTATTTATAGTAACACCATCAAATTAACATTTTTTTAGTAAGAAAAACTTATTACATATTTTACATATGATATATATTTAAAGATATACTAAAGCATGTTTCACAGAATAAATTTTTTAAAAATTCTTAATCATGAAGCAGTTATGTTATTCTTTAAGTATGATTTGAGAAAACAGTGTATTTCTTTAACAGTTAACTAAACTATATATATATGCATATATACATATATATGCATATGTATATACATATATACATATATATGCATATGTATATACATATATATGCATATGTATATACATATATATGCATATATATATATATATATATTTTTTTTTTTTTTTTTTTTTTGAGACAGAGTTTCACTCTGTCGCCCAGGCTGGAGTGCAGTGGCATGATCTTAGCTCACTGCAGCCTCAGCCTCCTGCCTCCCCGGTTCAAGTGATTCTCCTGCCTCAGCCTCCCGAGTAACTAAGACTACAGGTGTGTACCACCACGCCTGGCTAATTTTTGTATTTTTAGTAGAGATGAGGTTTCACCATGTTGCCCAGGCTGGTCTCAAACTCCTGGCCTCAAGTGATCCACCCACCTCAGCCTCCCAAAGTGCTGGGATTACAGGCGTGAGCCACTGCTCCCGGTCTTAAATGGTATTTTTAAAAATCTAATGATTTGAGGCCAGGAACAGTGGCTCATGCCTGTAATTCCAGCACTTTGGGAGACCACAGTGGGTGGATCACTTGAGGCCAGGAGTTCGAGACCAGTCTGGACAACATGGTGAAACCCCATCTCTACTAAAAAATACAAAAATTAGCCAGGCGTGGTGGTGCTCGCCTGTAGTCCCAGCAACTCGGGAGGCTGAGGCACAAGAATCCCTTGAACCTGGGAGGCAGAGGTTGCAGTGAGCCGAGATCATGCCACTGCACTCCAGCCTGGGTGACAGAGTGAAACTCTGTCTCAAAAAAAAAAAAAAAAAAAAAAAAAACTTATGATTTGAAGCAAAAATAAATTTTCCTCAATGCTTATATAATGGTCCTTGCTACAAAAACTTCATCTTCTATAAAAAATCATAGTAGAACTTTACCAGTGTGATACTGATGACTGCATGGATATCCTTACCTTGTGCTGGTATCTTGTGTCAAATGCATGTTTTATCAAAAGATTCTTTATGACAGAGATAGCTGTATATCTGATCTCATAATTGTCCTGAAGAGCAATGGAAGTTTCCCTCAGAAGTAGACCAACCAAGAAGTGATGCTTGCAATACTCATCTGATAAACTGTATTCAAGATTTGAATCTGCAGTACAATGAAATTTAAAACCCATTTATGAAAATATTCAAAACATGATTATAATTAAAATACTGTATTATTTAATAATATGTGATCATGCTAGCAAGAGCTATAATTTTTATTATTAATGATTCTGAGCAATTCTTTTATCATCTAGAATAAGCATGCAAAATTTACAAGACAGGAGCACTCATATTTTGGGCTAGACGATAGCTTTAATGATCATTTCAGTCAGAAAGAAAGTCCCTAGATTCTTTTTTTTCCCCTAGATTCTTTTAAACTCATAGAAATCTTAGGATAGAAACTACAATAAAATAATTACATATTTTGCAACATTTTAACAGATTTCTTTATAGCTGAAGAGATTTTGTCACAACTATAAATTTGAAAAATTCTATGTAATAATGCTTGATTTACTTATCCATTTATACTTATAAAGTGGGAAAAGACAAACTAAACAACTAAATAGTCTGACAGTATTGACCGTTTTAGTAAATATTATCTATTGGGCTGAAAATATACATGGGACATAAGAACAATAAGGAAAACAGTCTCATTTCATTCCAATCCATCATCACTCAAAAACAAATATTTTATATCAGAAAATAATCACTTTGAACTATGTCTTTCCTGTCCTTTAAGATCCTCAGTCTATTTTATTTATTTATTTATTTGAGATGGAGTCTCACTCTGTTGCCCAGGCTGGAGCTCAGTGGCACAATCTCAGCTCACTGCAACCTCTGCCTCCACGGTTCAAGCAATTCTCCTGCCTCAGCCTCTGAAGTAGCTACGACTATAGATGTGCACCACCATGCCCAACTAATTTTTTTTGTATTTTTAGTAGGGACGGGGTTTCACCATGTTGGCCAGGATGGTCTCGAACTCCTGAGCTCAGGTGATCTGCCTGCCTTGGCCTTCCGAAGTGCTGGGATTACAGGCATGAGCCACTGTGCCCAGCCTAGATCCTCAGTCTATTTTAAATCCCAGATGTTAATATCATGGTTGGGACTTGCTTTAAAGTACTTATAGGGGATTGTGATCAGGTTTAGTAATTTTTTTTTTTTGAGACAGTCTCACTCTGTCACCCAGGCTGGAGTGCAGTGGCGCAATCTCGGCTCACTGCAACCTCTGCCTCCCGGGTTCAAGCGATTCTGCCGCCTTAGCCTCCCGAGTAGTTGGGATTACAGGCATGTGCCACCATGCCCGGCTAATTTTTTTGTATTTTTGGTACAGACAGGATTTCACCATATTGGCCACGCTGGTCTCTAACTCCTGACCTTGGAATCCACCCGCCTCGGCCTCCCAAAGTGCTGGGATTACAGACGTTAGCCACCGCGCCCAGCCAAGTTTAGTAATTTCTGTGGTAGATTTCTACTATCTTTATTTCCTCTCCCATACTATTTAATTAGATAGGCCATGAAGCCAAAGGATATGTTTTCTATTTCTCTTTTGGCCTGTTCAGCACTTAATATAATGCTTTATATTCAGTTGGGACTTAATAAATGCTGCGAGTAGTCCAATTTAATCCTAAATCCTGATTATCTGTCCACTCCTTCTTTTTCCTGACTTCCTCATAGTTATAAATAAATATTGGGTGAATTATGTGAGCTATACATGCTCAGAATCGAATAAGGGGGTAGTTGAATAGGAGTGCTATGGTTTAAAAATATTTTTTTCTCCATTTTCACTGGCTATAATTCCATCACTAAAACCACCACTCAGCAGATACTTCTGTACAGACCAAGGCAGATTATTTTCTTCCTGCATTGGTCATGCTCTTTTGTGAATCCCTATCACCTTCTACGCACAAGGGCCAGGACTGACTAACAAAGGTGGTGTTATCTGAGTAGATTTTACAAATGGTAATCAATTTGTTACTTTGGTGATTTGAATAAATCCAATCAGATGGTTTCATCTACACCTGCAAAATTGTGGCCAAGGTGTCACTAAACAGCATCTGAAAGAGGCAAGCCCGAGAGAGGAGACACACACACACACCCACACACAAAAACAAAAACAAAACAAGTAACTTCCAGTTCCCCATCCATGGCCTCTACTATGCTGGCTTGCAGCAGGAACTTGTGTTTTAAGGGAAGATATTTTAAAGTTGATTTCTCTAGCAACACTCAATTTTATTTTAAAACTAAACAAACACACTGCCTCCTAGATTTTCTGGGTACTTTAAAGCCTCATTTTGGCTAGGGAGGATTTGAAAAGCAAACAAAGCCCCCATCCATCTTAGCAATTCATCAAATCAATTGTTTTCTAAAACAGCAAGCTAATTTAGAGTGAACCGAGTTAAACCTACCTACTGAAGTCAAACGGTCCACCGCAAATGAAAAAAAATCTAATTAATATATGAAAAGAAAAGGGACAAATAAAAAACATAGTAACATAAGAATAGTGCTATACAACAAAGCATTCAATAAAACTAGCAATGGAGATAACTGAAGGCATTTCATAAATTTAGCACAAACATGTTACCATTTTACTCTACCTTTACATTTTTTGATGCTTTGAGGAGAAATGCATTTATATGTCTTTTTCTTAATTTAGTCTTATACAAGATCCCAAACACTACTACAGAAAGTAATTTCACCAGTATCTGACATCTGTGTTTAAGCAGCAATCTATTAACACACCTGATTTCTTCACACTATGAACATTATTACTGATATTATGAAGGAAATGCAGAAAAACATTAATGGACTTCAGATAGTAACAATTCTGAAATTACCTTCAAGTTGACTGGTTCAACTAGAAAACATTATACTACACTAGCGCTAGCAAAACATGGAAAAAAACGAACTCAAATGATGGAAAATGCAAATACATGCCTTGAACCCGTTGCAGTTTAGGTTTTGCAAATGCCATTGGCAAGTTCAGAGGAATGTAATGTTCGTGATTGCAAATTGTTTGCAGAAAGTCAAACTTGTATTCAGCCAGAACCTAAATGGAAAGAAATGATACGTTAGCTCATATTTAGTAGGCATTTGCTATTTTAAGAATTTAATACAGCGCATTATTTTTCACAATGGAAGTGCTTAGTATTCTAAGCATACCTTGAGATGCGACCTGTGCAGGAAAGAGTTAACATAGCAGGTCCGAGACTGCTATCCTTTAAAAGGCCTGCTTGTTGGCTGGCATCTAAAAAATGAAATTTTGAAATGTTCCCTACATGATAAGTTGCACCTTCTGTGTCAGCCTGCTTAGACTATTTGTACAAACAATGTGATTTATAGTGAACACCTGCTTTGCTTTCCTTTCTGAGAGTCTGGAATTTTGACCAGCCTCCAACACATAATCAGCCCCCAATACATAATCAGCCCCCAATAAAAACCCTCAACTCTGAGTTTTAAACAGGCTTCCTTGAACAGAAATATTGCACACTTACAAGTGCATTTTCACTGCTAGAAGGAGGCTGTGCTCTGCGAGACCTTTCACAGGAGGGAAAGAGCTCAGAAAGGCTGTGTGTGGATTGCTACCCACCCCGTTTGATGTCTTTTCCTTTCTCAATTCAGCTGAGTATCCTCATTATGTCACGCTCATGAATCTTAGCCATCAATACAACTATATGTTGAGTCTGTGAATCCTTAGAATGAGCTATTGAACACATGGGGGGTCCTGGGGACCCCAAAACACAATCCAGTATTCCTTGCTTTTAAGTATGTCTATACTCCAAGAACCTAAATAAAAACAACAGTTCCTAATCCCCTAGAAGAAAATAAATGTCACTTTTGGTCTTATGCTCAGATGTCTGACAACCACTACAATCATGTCCTTATAACTTACCTTAGGATCTTTGGGGCTGAATCCAGATATATAGTCATTTATTAAATTGAAAATAAATCCTCTATCCATTAGTGTCAAACAGCGCTATAGAAACCAAAATAAAACTAAGGGTTAGTTACGTAATTCTAAAAGTCTAAATTTTAAAAATGTAAACTTTTAAAAATTCAAAATTGGTTCCACACAAAAAGAAAGACATTTTTATTTTTATAGATAACTTTCTGAGCTTCAGGTGACCTTAAAGAAAAAGATAAAGGGCAAGTGGCATCACTGGAATTGGGACTGAAGGGCCTCAATTATACAGTTTTCAGAACAAGATGTATATATAGCCACACACATAAATATACATTTATCTATACATATACACACATACATACATAGACACACATACTATCTGTAATCTATTCAGCTACACTTCCTCATTTTGGTCAACTCCCAAAGCCCAAGGGGGTTGACCTCATTTTGGTCAACTCCCACTTCCAAAGGGAGTGTAAGGTAGTCTGTTAGCTGATGAAAGTGAGGCTTGCCTATGTAAATATTAATAATTCAGACCAAAAGGGTTTTTGTGTTCAGTGAAGTCAAAGCATAAAACCTCCCTTCTCTGTGACAGCCTCAAGTTATTCATATTTGCCTGCTGTCATTCTCCTAGTTAACTGGCTCTCACTACCTTGCAACTGAAAAACTGCAGTTAACCTCCTCAGTCTTCATGTCTCTCATGTCTCTATCCATCTGCTTCTAGATTATTAACCTCTAAGTCCTAGCCCTAATCATGTCATTTTCCTGCCCCAAAGCTTCCAATAGTTCCCTATTGTCTCTAATACAATTTCAAATTCCTTAGCTTGCCATTCAAGAACACTCACAATCTTGTCCCAATTTACTTGTCCAGCTTCATCTGCCAATAGATCTCATTGACTTTCTTTGACTCTGTCTCAAAACAGAAAAAAAGAGAGAGAGAGACAGACAGGCAGAGTCTTGCTCTGTCACTCAGGCTGGAGTGTAGTAGCACAGTCATAGCACACTACAGCCTCAAACAATCCTCCTGCCTGTCTCCCAAGTAGTTGGGACTAAGGTGGGTACCAGCATGCTCAGCCATCATTCACTTATTATCCCCTCGAGATGCACTGTGTATTCCCACCTCTAGGTCTTTGGCTCATGCCACACCTAGCAATTCTATCGCTACTTCTATCTGATCTTGTTCATTCTTTAAGGGTCTCATGAAATCCTATCTTCCTTAACTACATTGGTCCATGGATCCCTTTAAACGCTTTATTCAGTATTAGCTTGTATTTTACTGACTATTTTCCTGTCGTCTCACCTAGATTGGACAGTAAGAATGATCTTTTCCTTTATATCCTTCATAGTGCCTAGAATATTTCTGTGAAATCTGAAGAATTCAATATTTGATTAACCAGCTACCTGCATCTTGCATCTCATACTCTCCTTTACACTTCTGCTGCCACTGCCCAGGGTCAGACCCTCATCACCTCTCATCTGGATATCTGAGTGAGGCTCATGTTTATTTATTCCAGCATCCAACAAACATTTAGAGGATCTACTATGTTTGAGACAATGTATTACATTGTAGAGAAATACAAAGTGGAATAAGTCATGGTCCATAATCATGTCTAATAGTGAAGACAAATAATGAAAAGATAGTGCACAATAAGAAGTGCCGCAGAACTATGTAAAAGACAGGTGAACAACAGAAGGGGTGATCAACACTGCATGGAAAGGCCAGGGAAGAGCTGAGCCTAAAAGATAAGTGGATTGTGCCAGGTGGACGATTGGTTTTCTAATCGGTCGCCCTGACTCGGGTCTCTTCCTCACTTCATCTATCATACCAGCAAGAAAAGTATCCTCCGAAGTATTTGGTGTTGCTCCATTGCATATGAATCAAAGTCCAAATTCCTTAACCTGACATTCAAGGTCTTCTGTTATTGGTACCAGATGGCCTTTCCAGCTCTTTCTCCATACATCCTAAACTCATCACACGACTTTTCACTCTTCCCCAAACAATTTTTGAACATGCATATTTCATCTTTGCTCAGGAACTTTCTAACTGCAACATGCTCAACTCTTGTCTTGGGGAACTCTGCACTACGCTACTTGTTTCATGCTGCCTGGTCATAATCTCTCTCTCCCTTTCTAGGTTTTCTATAGTATTTTGTCTGTATTTCTGGTATTACTGTTATCACCTTTATCTTGTATCTATATTCAAATTTGACTACTAACACGGCCTCTCACATCTTTGAATTGCCACATAGAAGACAAGCCAATGTTTGCTGACTTGAATTAAGTAAATATTGCTACTAAACCAAAAATGTTCTGTTCCCTTTACATAGTAAACTTCAATTTTAAACTCCATGGAAGAAACTAATATTCTACATTTCAGATAATCTAATTCGTAGTTTATTTTTAAAAGATATGTGGATATTGGTTTTTTTAATACAAAAAAAGGCTTGTGTAATAGGGTTAAAACTTTATTGTAAATCTGGCAAAGAGAAGTCTTATGTCAGAAAATCATACTCAAGATATGTGAAACCTAGTTGTGAATTTTTAATTAACAATGAGGATATGTTAGAAACTAAAACTCTTTGGATGAATTGTTGCCCACAGGGTTCTTAATATGAAGAGTTTTGAGAGTAATGAAGAGCTTTGAGAAATGAAGAGAGGGAGAATGGAAAGAGGTAAGTAAAAATTAGGTGCATTTGCAACCCATGCTTGTCTCTGCCACACATCAAATATTGTTGTTACCCACTTTATCACAGTTACATTCAGGCCAAGAAGGGCAGATCACTTGAACTCAGGAGTTCGAGACCAGCCAGGCCAACATGGCAAAACCCTGTCTCTACTAAAAATACTGGGCATGGTGATGCATGCCTGTAATCTCAGCTACTTGGGAGGCTGAGACATGAGAATCAGTTGAACCCAAGAGGCAGAGGTTGCAGTGAGCCGAGATTGCACCAGTGCACTCCAGCCTGGGTGACAGAGCGAGACTCTGTCTCAAACAAACAAACAAAAAAAATTAAAGAAAGCAAGAAAAAAGAAAGAAAAAACAGTTACATTCTCGCACTGCCCCTTACATACTGACAATAACAAAACCTAACAATGGTAAGTTTGCTGTCTTTCATAAATAGAGTTTTTTTCTGGTATATATCCCAAATAAAATAACCTCACTGATCAACACTAACAATTTACATTTACACGTATTAGCAACATGTACACTGTGGTTACATCACCAAACAGGTTGCTTCAGTCCAAAAGTTGCAAAGTCAAAAGCCAACGGGGTCAGAGAAACGATTTAAATGCACGAGGAGGCTCGGGGTGTAATAAGGAGTGGTAGGGACGGTGGCAACCTAGAAAGTATGTGCTCCCATTTAAATAAGCATTCAAACTATGCTTAAAAACACTGTGTGCAACAAGCAACACTTGTCTTCTGACTAGGCCACCTGTATGTGTCCTCTGATTTAATTATTTGTCATTTTATTGGGGGATGGGGACAAATTTGTTGTGATCAGGTAAGCTAAAAGATACAGCTTTTATCCAAAAGAGGCAGTAACAAGTGTTGGTGAGGATGTAGAGAAAAGGGAACCTTCCTTCCCTGTTGGTGGGAATGTAAATTAGTCCAACCACTATCAAGAACAGATTTGTTTGTATTTCTGGTATTACTGTTACCACCTTTATCTTGTATATATAGTTAAATTTGACTACTAAAATAGCTTCTCATATCTTTTCTTGTTTTGTTTTGAGATGGAGTCTCACTCTATTGCCCAGGCTGGAGTGCAGTGGTGTGACCTCGGCTCACTGCAACCTCCACCTCCCGGGTTCAAGGGATTCTCCTGCCTCAGCCTCCCAAGTAGCTGGGATTACAGGCGCCTGCCACCACACCCAGCTGATTTTTGTATTTTTGGTAGAGACGGGGTTTCACCATGTTGGCCAGGCTGGTCTCGAACTCCTGACCTCATGTGATCTGCCTGCTTCGGCCTCCCAAAGTGCTGAGATTACAGGTGTGAGCTACTGTGCCTGGCCAGCCTCTCACATTTTTGAATCGCCACATAGAACACAGGCCAATGCCAATGTCTTCTATGGAGGTTTCTCAAATAACTGAAAATAGAGCTACCATACGATCCAACATTCTACTCTTAGATGTATACCCGAAAGGAAGAAAATCAGTGCATCAAAGAGATATCCGCACTCCCATGTTTGCTGCAGCACTGTTCACAATAGCCAATGTTTGTAAGCAACCTAAGTTTTCCAACAGTCTTATGAAGACCTAGCTGAGTCTCTAGAAAGTGCTTAATTTTTTTTCTTGGGCTTCCTATCAATGAAGAGGAGTTCCTTACCACATTCTAGCTGCCTTTAACTCACCTTCAGGAAGCTAGCCAAACTATAGTTCACATTTCTGGACTCGTCGGGAATCTCTGCATACCGAATAGTCACATGGGGAATTATTGCAAGAAGCAGTGAATGTAAGACATGATGATACGTCTCGGGAAATCTCTGGCCTCGGGGAAGCTGAAATGAAATAGGCACAGAAAAAAGTCAGACTTCCAAAAGGTCTAAATCAATTGCCATTTTTACTTTCAAACACATTCTACAAATAAATATATCTTAAAACTGATGTATGGAGTCAGACCATCTCACACCAGTTCGAATGGCCATCATTAAAAAATCAGGAAACAACAGGTGCTGGAGAGGATGTGGAGAAATAGGAACACTGTTACACTGTTGGTGGGACTGTAAACTAGTTCAACCATTGTGGAAGTCAGTGTGGCGATTCCTCAGGGATCTAGAACTAGAAATACCATTTGACCCAGCCATCCCATTACTGGGTATATACCCAAAGGACTATAAATCATGCTGCTATAAAGACACATGCACACTTATGTTTATTGCGGCACTATTCACAATAGCAAAGAGTTGGAATCAACCCAAATGTCCAACAACGATAGACTGGATTAAGAAAATGTGGCACATATACACCATGGAATACTATGCAGCCATAAAAAATGATGAGTTCATGTCCTTTGTAGGGACATGGATGAAACTGGAAAACATCATTCTCAGTAAACTATCGCAAGGACAAAAAACCAAACACCGCATGTTCTCACTCATAGGTGGGAATTGAACAATGAGAACTCATGGACACAGGAAGGGGAACATCACATTCCGGGTACTGTTGTGGGGTGGGGGGTGGGGGGGGTGGGGACAGCATTAGGAGATATACCTAATGCTAAATGACGAGCTAATGGGTGCAGGAAATCAACATGGCACATGGATACATATGTAACAAACCTGCACATTGTGCACATGTACCCTAAAACCTAAAGTATAATAAAAAAAAAATAAAAATAGAGAAAAAAACCAAAAAAAAAAAAAAAAACTGATGTATAATTGTTCTCCCAACTTAAAAATGACATCACTAGTTCAAGATGTACTTCACTCTATATAATTACAGGAACTATCTGGATCTCTAATAATCTACCTGACTGAGGTTATCAGCAAGAATGGGTTGTTCTGTGCCAACTTTGGAATATCATGCTTCTGAGTTACAGACACATCCCAGTTTTCATTCTACTTTTTTCCTGGCACACAAAGTATGCATGCACTTCAATTTCAGTAAACATATTCTATGAAAATTCTGATAAAAAATAATTAAGTATAAGGTAAATATTTTGAACTTCACAAGTCTTAGCTTTATGATTCCTATGAATAAGAAAATATTTTTATACCTTTCAAACAATTAAAAATTACAACAGAAATGTATACATCACATTCCAGGATCATATCTAGTGCATAAAGTGTTTGTAACACTCCACATGCACGGGCAAATGCTATGTCTGATTTAACCAAGTAAGTCTTCTCAAGAGACATTTTTAAGCCATAAGACAAAGGCAAAGCTTCAAAGGTAATGAGATGTACATGGCAAATGATTATAGGAAAGAATCTATGTGGAAAAGTCTCTGCAGATTAGACGGTGAGAACATATCAACTGTGAGACCTCAGATTTATGCAATACATCCATTGTTTTTGTAAGCAACATTGAAAAAGCCAAGCACTAGGAGCCTTTAAATATAAAACAGGATTTGCATGGCATGGCTATCTGAGAGTAAGATTAGCCTTTTTTGTCTCCATCAAATATTATTCTTATATATACAATTATCATTTGCCAATCGAAAGTTATTCTTTACCTTAATTTACTTACCTTAATCTTATTCTCTTCCAACAAGTATGTGGCCATTGACTTTGCAATTATTTCAAAGAAAAACCATGAGTACTAAAAAAAAAAAGAAAGAAAATCTTTAACGGTACCAAATTTTCGAAGCTTAGCAAAGTTTGACAAATCAATATGGGTCTTGTCTTTGAATTTTACTAACATTTTCAAGTGATCCCAAGTCACTATTGAAGTCTCACAGAATATCTGCAAATGGTTTTAGCAAAAAGGTACTATTGTACTTCAGGGTTGACTGGTAATATATAAAGGAAGGATGGGAACCTTTGTCCCACTGGGGAGTATTTTGTCCCCAAAATTGTTTCTAATTGCCCACACGTGGTAATAAGAGCAAACTAACTTCTAGTTTATCTTGTTACCACTTTGCTCTATAGACAATGAATCTTATTACCACCTGCACTTAGCTTGGGCCCCAACCCTGCTCTTGATGTGACATTCGTGCAGCCTAAGTAGCCTAGATGTTTGCCTACCTCATGTAATTTGAAGAGTAGAGAGAAGCCGCAATCAGATATACTCCAAGATACTCGAAATTCTACCATTAATAAAAGAAGTAATAAAAATAATGACAATAATAAGAGCTATCATTTCTTGAATGTCTACAATGTGCCAGGAGCCATGTGTTAAATGCTTTACTTATATTTTAGAACTGAGGACTTGGAGGCTCAGAAATGTTAAATAACTGGCCCCAGGTCACAAAACTATTTTGTGATGGATACAGGATTCTAACTCAGGTCTATCTGATCCAAAATTCTTTCTTTTAAACATTTAAATGAGGGCAGGGGGTGGGTAGTTGGGGTGAAGAAGGTTCTGTGGAGAACTTCAGGAAAAGGATGCATGGGCAAAGTGGTGGGGACAGGACGGGTAACATGTGAAACTGATGAAAGACTAGAAGTGAAACGGGAGGGTATCAAAAAAAGTGTGTCTATGGCTACTTTTGTTCCTTGTTGTGTCCTGTGTTCATACCTTTAGCAATTTGTTTATTGATAAAAAATCTGCAGACTGTTTCAATATTGCTATCATCGTAGTAGCCAGGGTTTCATGTATCAGCTGGGCCTGAGGAGCACTCGGTTTTTCAGGTCGGAAGCTATACTACAAATAAACAAACAAAAAAAATGAACTGTAAGACAAAATTGTCACATAAAACATATTGCTCAGAAAGAAACTTTACTCCACAAACCTTTATGAATGATCTTAAATAACTATCCAAGCCTTCCTCATGGCACTTTGATACAATATGTAAGAGAACCCTGAAACGACATTCACAAGAGTCAGCATGTCATGCTATAATGAATTACCATATTTTGATCTTAAGATCGTCATGTCTAGCCCCCAAAACATCTAACACTGCCTGAATAGATGATTGCATTAGATATAATGGTGATAGTTTAGGCATAACAAAGATTTCAGCATCTAACATGCTTGGGCCCTATAAAATATATTTCCTAGTTCAAAAGAGGGATATTTAATTTGACAACCCAGATGTTACGTCTGTTTCTAAATCTCTGTATGTGTCTGAAGCATGGTGGTAGCTACTATCCAGTAAAAGACTTCAAATTAGGTAAATATTGAGATCTCCTCTAGTGAGAATAAAAGGAAGAGAATAGAAAGATAAAATGAAGGCCGAATCCCAGCACTTTGGGAGGCCAAGGCAGGCGTATCACGAGGTCACAAGATTGAGACCACAGTGAAACCCCGTCTCTACCAAAAAATACAAAAAATTAGCCAGGCACGGTGGTCGGCGCCTGTAGTCCCAGCTACTCGGGAGGCTGAGGCAGGAGAATTGCGTGAACCCAGGAGGCAGAGCTTGCAGTGAGCTGAGATCGCGCCACTGCACTCCAGCCTGGGCAACAGAGCGAGACTCCATCTCAAAAAAAAAAAAAAAAAATGAAGGCCAGGCGCGGTGGCTCATGCTTGTAATCCCAGCACTTTGAGTGGCCAAGGCGGGTGGATCATGAGGTCAGGAGTTCGAGTTCGAGACCAGCCTGGCCAACACACTGAAACCCTGTCTCTACTAAAAATACAAAAATTAGCTGGGTGTGGTGGTGGGTGCCTGTAATCCCAGCTACTCGGGAGGCTGAGACAGGAGAATCGCTTGAACCCTGGGAGACAGAGGTTGCAGTGAGCCAAGATCGCACCACTGCACTCCAGCCTGGGCAACAGAGCTAGACTCCACCTAAAAAAAAAAAAAAGAAAAAAAAAAAGAAGGAAAGGAAAGGAAAAGGGAAAGGGAAAAGGAAAGGAAAGAAAAGGAAAGGAGAAGGAAAGGAAAGGAGAAGGAAAAGAAAAGGAAAGGAAAGGACAGGAAAGGAAAGGAAAGGAAGAAAGACGCAATGAAAAGCATGTCATCAGGGGGAAAAGGAAGGGAGAGCCGGGGCAGGTGTAATGATATGAACTATAATTGGGGGTAAGAGACTAGCAGTGTCCTCAAAGTTTAGCATATATCAGAAGCACCTGGCGGGCCCTTTTAGTAGCTTGCTCAGCCCCTCTCCCAGAGTTTCTGATTTTGTAGGTCTGGAGTGAAGCTCAATGATTAACAATTTTACTAAGTTCCCGGGCAATATTGATGCTACTGGTATGGGAACCATGTTTTGAAAACCACTGGCCTACAGTTTCTTCCATTTTCAACCACACTATCCCCAACAGCAGCGATGCACGCAAACGGTGTGTGGCTGTGGTGTGAGGCCTGCTGGAAGAGGTTGTGGCAACAGCAGAGGCAGCAAAGCCAGAAACTTCCAGCACTCAGCCCACAATTTAAACACCCTGTTTTGATTTCAAAATTCAGGTGCATTTTGCATTCTACTCTACAATATATCCTTGTTTGTTTTCACATAAAAATAATACTTCCTTATTCTTTCAAGTAAAAATTGATGGCTTGGGGCCACATTCTGTTAAATATGCATCCCTAGTCACCTGTGTCTATTTAAATTGATTAAAATTAAAATTAAACACAATGAAAAATTCAGTTCCTGCAGGACACGGTGGCTCACGCCTGTAATCCCAGCACTTTGGGAGGCCGAGGCGGGTGGATCACCTGAGATCAGGAGTTTGAGACCAGCCTGACCAACATGGTGAAACCCCATCTCTACTAAAAATACAAAATTAGCCCGGCGTGATGGCGGGAGCCTGTAATCCCAGCTACTTGGGAAGCTGAGGCAGAAGAATGGCTTGAACCCGGGAGGCGAAGGTTGCAGTGAGCCATTGCACTCCAGCTGGGGCAAGAAGAGTGAAACTCTGTCTCAAAAAAAATAAATAAAATAAAATAAAATTCTGTTCCTCAGCTGAACCAGCCCCAGTTGAAGTCTCAATAGCCACATGTGGCTGGTGGCTCCTATATTGAACAACACAAATGTAGAACATTTACATAATTGGAGAAAGTTCAACTGGAACTTATATATTTATCTTCTTAAATACATAAAGCAAATATTAACGAACATGAAAGGAGACATATATTGCAATATAAAAATAGAGGACTTCAATGCCCTACTTTCAACAATGGACATATCAACAGACAGAAAAGTAATAAGGAAACATTGGACTTGAACTACACTTAGACCAAATAGACCCAACAGACATATACAGAACATTCCATCCAACAGCAACAGAATATCCATTCTTTTCATGAGCACACAGAATAGTCTCCAGGACAGACCACGTATGTTAGGCCACACAACAAGCCTTAAGAATTGTAAGACTGAAATCATATCAAGTGTTGTTTCCAACCACAATGGAATGCAACTAGAAAACAATCACAGGAGAAACCGTGGAAAATTCAAAATAGGTGAAAATTAAACATGTTCCTGAGTCAAAAAGGAAAAGGGAAAATTTAAAATATCTTGAGACAAATGACAATGAAAACACAACATACCAAAACCTATGGAATGCAACAGCAGTTCTAAGAGGGAAGTTTATAGTAATGAATACCTCCATTAAAAAATAAGAAAGATCTCAAATAAATAGCATCTTTGTATTATAACATCAAAACTCACATGGTGCAGTTGATAGGTACGTCATCTTCATGGGTCATATTTGTGAGAACTCGGAAGAGTTGCATAAGAATTACAGGTAGAAACTGTATCATGACTTGGATCTCCATGGCATGCAAACACTAAAATTAAGTCATTATTAGTTATGAAAACAAACAGAAATATGATAAAATTTGCAAATGTGAAACACCAAAAAAATTAAGTAATGAGAAATACATTGACTAGCGTATAAGCTCAATTAAAAGTAAGCTTTCTATAGGATAGGGGGCTTTTTTGTTAATTACTTAATCCACACCTCTATTTGGCACTCAGATTTTGTTTTTTAATATTAAATACTTTACTAAAGGTATTAAGTATAATTTGGATAAACAGTTTTTGGCAAATTGACAACTGACTCCTGGTAAACCAACACTCAATTGCCTGGGGCAGTGGGGAGGAACAGACATGTTTGGAGATGATACTGGAGATGCATCTACTAACCCCCAGGCATTCTGTATGTTTTGCAGGGGAATGTGGGCATCAGTTAATCTGGTGACAGGTGGAATTCAATAAAGAGTGGCTCTATATGTAATTGGCTGTACACCATCACCACTACAAAACGGAAGCACTTTTGCAGTCTAAGAATCTCACAATACATTTCCTTCAAAGTGCTAACACTCTGTCTCCAATGATAAGTGCGTTACAAACATCGAAAAGAAGAAACGTGATCATATATACAGAGAAATAATACAAACAGTGAAAGTTGTTCAATTTCTTTCTTCTTTCTTCCCTTCTCTCCACATTCACTCACTCAACCAGCTAACCAAAAAAAAAAAAAAAAAAAAAGGAAACAAACCTCACTGAGCATCTTTCTATATCAATTCAATGTGTAGTGCTAGGGGAAATAGAGAGGTGGATAAATCAAGTCTCTGTACTTAAAAAACTCATAAGTTCTCTTTCCCAGATTCCCTGACTTTTGCCACAATCTGTCTTCAAGACCCTCTAATTGATAATCAAAATAGTATAAATCATTTTCTTTTTAGCAGGTCTCTGTACAATTTCTCTTTACTCTCAATACATCCAACTCTCATTTCTAAATTAATCTTCCTCAAATACTCGTTACATTAGACCACCTCCTGCCAAGATTTTTTCGATGTTTCCCCATAGCCTATGGCAGTGGTTCTCAACCAGGGGCCATTTTGTCCCCGACAGATTTGGCAATATCTGGAAACAGTTTTGGTGGTCACAACCAGGGAGTGATACTGACATCTAGTGGTCAGAGGCCAGCAATGCTGCTAAATATCCTACAACGCACACACAGACTCTCACGGACAAAGAATTATTCTACCTCAAAATGTCAATAGTGCGAAGATTGAGAAATCCTGGCCTAGAGTATCAAGACCAAGTTATTTCAGACCTAACTGGCATTTTCAGCCTAAACAATCATCATTGTTCTCTACAAGGCCAAACTGGTATCTCTGGTTTCTTCACTGTTCTTGAATATATCATATACTTTCCTACCTTTGTGTCTGTTCATCGTTTTTAGCCAAATCCTGGCTACTCTTTCAAGGCAAGTACAAATCCCCACTTCAGGGAAACCATTCATTTTCTCATTCGACAAAGGGCAAACAAATGAACTTCCAATAGCCAAGCACACCAAAAACAAAAGTAAACCCAAACAAATAAAGGCCATGGTTTCTACCATCAAGTAGTTCACAGTGTGCAGGGGATAAACACATGGAACTAAATAATTGCAATATCATGGAATATACAAAATGCATAAAGAAGCAACTGAGTGTGCAAGTGGGTAAGGAATGTCTGGTAAGGCCTCAGAGATGAGAAAGGGTAAATGATAAATAGAATAGTGCCAGGTAGGAAAGAGAGATGGGCATTCCCTGCTACCAGTAGCAGTCCTCTGTAATTTATTCTCAACATGACAGCCAGAGTGTTCTTTTTGAAATGCAAATTAGACTGCCATCTTTCTGTTGTTAAAAAACAAAACAAAACAAAACAAACTACCACGAACAAAGAGCTATCATAAGCTTCCATGCCTACGACATAACCGGCCTGTCCCTCCAAACCTGTCACTTGCCATCCTCCCCTCACAATGCACACTGTACTATAGCTACATGGTCTTTTATTTTTCTGTCCTTCAAACATGCTGATGTAAGGTGTTTACACCTACTGTGATATTCTGTTATCCTTTTACATGACTTTACCCCCTAAGGTTGTCTTCCTCTCATCCTTTCAGCTTGAAATGCTATTTCCCCCAATAGGCCTTCCCCGACAACTCTATGCAGAATATACTCCTGGTCATGTTGGATCTCATTAACCTGCTCTTTTCTTCATGGCACTTGCTTATAATCTCTCTACCACAACTAGAAAAGGTATGCTGTCTAAACTGTTCCCCATTCGATTCACAGCATCCAGAACAATGTCTGGCCCATAGTACATGGTCAAAAATATTTGGTGACTTACTGAATAAATGAATAAAATAAGAAAGTAGGCTGGGCGCGGCAGCTCACACCTGTAATCCCAGCACTTTGCGAGGCTGAGGTAGGCAGATTACTTGAGCTCAGGAGTTCGAGACCAGCCTGGCCAACATGGTGAAACCCCGTCTCTACTAAAAATACAAAAATTAGCCAGGCATGGTGGTGCATGCCTGTAGTCCCAGCTACTCGGGAGGCTGAGGCAGGAGAATAGCTTGAACCTGGGAGGCAGAGGTTGCAGTGAGCTGAGTTCGTACCATTGCACTCCAGCCTGGGCAACAGAGTGAGACTCTGTCTCCAAAAAAAAGACAGGAGCCCTCTAGTCTACAGTAGTTCCTCAGTTCACCGAACCCTCAGCACTTGTGCCCTGTATCACACACTGGACATTTAATCATATATTGCTTTGAACTATTAATTGTATTATTGACAGACTGCCATTTAACTTATGTATGTCCTGTCTCTTCAGTTAGACTGTAAGTTCCCCTATGGACAATAACCCTAAATTATTCTTCTCTGTAAGCCTCAAAGAGCTAGGAAAATACTAAATATATAACAAGAGCTCAACAAGTGGATGGTAAATGAATTCTTGAAACAATGTCATTTATAGGAACAAGAGATAGCAAGGTGTGGTAGAAAGAACATGGGACTCGTCATAGTCTCACCCCAGTTCTGCTACTAACCAGTTGAATGACTACAGGCAAGTCACCTCTACTTGGGCCCCAGCTTCCTCATCTGTTAAAAAAAAAAAAAAAAAAAAAGTCTTGGCCGGGCATGGTGGCTCACACCTGTAATGCCAGCACTTTAGGAGGCCCAGGTGGGCGGATCACCTGAGGTGAGGAGTTCAAGACCAGCCTGGCCAACATGGCGGAACCCCATCTCTACTAAAAAATACAAAAAAAAAAATTAGCTGGGCGTGGTGGCGGGTGCCTGTAGTACCAGCTACTTGGGAGGCTGAGGCAGGAGAATCACTTTAACCCAGGAGGCGGAGATTGCAGTGAGCTGAGATTGTGCCACTGCACTCCAGCCTGGGCGACAGAGTGAGACTCTGTCTCAAAAAAAGAAAGAAAGAAAAAAAAGTCTTTAGAATCCTTTTCAGCACTAAGGTTATATAGAGGAGCTTGGCTATTTCTGAAATCACATGGTATTTCATTGACTACCACTAGAGGGAGAGCGTAGGTCACATAAATACCAGAAATTCCACATCTTCAAAAAAACAAATATGAGCACTTTTCTATTTTAAGAATACCCGTATATATGAAAATGATGTTCTTTTCCATTCCACTTAATTAAAACTTTTACAAAACTTTCCCATGTGAAGAACACACCTTAACAAAGCATTCATACATACTGAAGTCCTAGATATTTACCTGAGGAAAGGATTTAAGTTAGATGATTATCATACTTTTTTCTTTTTTTTTTTTTTTTTTGAGACAGGGTCTCACTCTGTGGCCCAGGCTGGAGTACAGTGGCATGATCACAGTTTACTGGAGACTCAACCTCCCAGGCTCAAATGATCCTCCCACCTCAGCCTCCTAAGTAGCTGAGATTACAGGTGCGCAACACCATGCCTAGCTAATTTTGTTTTTGTAGAGATGGAGTCTTGCTCTGTTACCCAGGCTGGTCTTAAACTCCTGGCCTCAAGTGATTCTCCTGTCTGGGCCTCCCAAAACACTGGGATTAGAGGAGTGAACCACTGCACCTGGCCTCGGGTCCCTTTTCTTAGGCAGGTATCACTACCCAGATAATGCCAGATTCTACAACTTCTTTCTCTCATTCTTAAACAGAATAAGCAAAGGCATTTTCTACTTTTGAAGATCTGTTACTCTTCATTTGCCTGTCATTTGACAAGCTTTTCCTGAACACACGCTCCACGTTGTTTTAGATGTGGTGAGAAACAGCAAAGGGTAAAGAATACTCGTTTCCTTTAGGAGCTTAGATCTAGCCTGGGAGAGGGAGTTTCTGCTAGATCACTCTGATGTGAATAATTAAGTAGGAAGCTGCACACCACTGACCAATGCTGCCATCAAGCACAACCCACAAGGCAGAGGAACAATAAGGTGGTGCTGGGGAACATGAACCCACACAAAAGAGACACAAAACGTTTAGTGAGGTCAAGCAGGGCCACCCTCAGACCATCTGCTCTGTGGGGAGGGGCTTTGAAAGCCAGGCCTCAATGCCAGTACTTCAGATAGTCAGCCACCAGTTTTTGATGAGGGGCATCAACGATGTCTAAGGACACT
>NW_026652282.1:99834879-99867496 GCF_009828535.3 Hylobates moloch | reverse complement strand
GTTGATCAGGCTGGTCTCGAACTCCTGGGCTCAAGCAATCTGCCTGCCTGGGCCTCCCAAGGTGCTGGGATTACAGGCATGAGCCATTGCACCTGGCCTATTATACTTCTTAATGATAGTTAAGAACATATAGCCATATAGCCACCACTTATTGACTGTCTCCCTTCTACTCTTCCAACAGTGTGTTTTCTATACGGTAAGCAGAATGACACTCTAAAAACCAAAGTCACATCATGTCACACTTCTGTCCAAAGCTCCATAAGGCTTCCTATCTCACTCGGAGTAAATTCAAACTCCTCGCCATGGTTTATGAAGCCTTACTCGACAAGCTCCCAGCAACCTCCCTGAGGTAATGTCCTATCACTCTGTGTCCCCAGCCACACTGGGATTCTTGCTGTTCCCCAAACACACCAAGCCAAGCCCCTCGGGGCCTTCGTACTTGCTGTTCCCAGCTCTCCCTGAGAAATCCACGTGGCTGGCACTCTCATTTCCTTTAGGTCTCTGTTCAAATGTGCCTTTACTAGAGAGATTTTCTCTGGCCACTTTAAAACAGGGACCCCTTGTAAATCCCTGCTCCCCTTCATTGTGCTGGTTTTCTTTATAACAGTTATTACCACATGAGATGACGTATATATTTATTCACTTATGTGTTTATTGTCTGTCTCAACAAGTAAGCTCTTTGACAATAGGGATATTATTTGTTTTCTCCACTTAAATTTCCAATGCTTAGAATGATGCCTGGCCCATAGGAAGCACTAAAGAAATAAGTGTGGCATGAACGATTACTATCCTGCAGATGCCCTAATCTTTTTCTTTTTTCTTTTTTTTTTTAAAAAAAAAAAAAAGAAAAGAAAACAAACCAGAATCTCGCTCTGTCACCCAGGCTGGCACAATCTCAGCTCACTGCAACCTCCGCCTCCCAGTTTCAAGCGATTCTCCTGCCTCAGCCTCCTGAGTAGCTGGGATTACAGGCGTGCGCCACCACATCTGGCTGATTTTTGTATTCTTTGTAGAGAAGGGGTTTCGCCATGATGGTCAGGCCGGTCTTGAACTCCTGAGCTCGAGCAATCTCCCTGCCTCGGCCTCCCAAAGTGCTGGGATTACAGGCGTGAGGCACCATGCCCAGCTCCATTATCTCATTTAAGTCTCACAACCACCCTACAAGATGGGCACTACTGTTATCCTCACATGACAGATGAAGAAACAAAGGCTCAGAGAAGTAACTTGGTCATGGTCAGTTACAGAGCTAGTAAGTGACATGTGGGATACAAGCTCAGTTTATGATTCCAGAACCTATATATTTGATCTCATCTCATACTACCTCTCTGAAAGAAATGAACATTTTTGTTTCCTGAGTATATCATTAAGTAATAGCATATGTCCAAAGGTAAATCCTAAAGATGTTTCATTTAAAATAATATTTCCTCAGACTTGCTATAGCTATCTTACTAAAGGAACAATTAAAAGAAGAGAGCCACTGTCAGGCAAATTATGATATGCACTGTAGTCCTAGCACACAGGGAAAAAACCAAGTGTTAGGTCCTCTATACATGTGGTAAGATACAATATGCCAACATGCATAAAATATGTGTCTTTCATTAGCTAGCCCCTTTGTTAGTCTATCACCCATGGACACAAGAACCATTTCACATTTCATTCCAGGTCAAAGTGATTCCATTCCTCCTGACCCTTTCCCCCACAGCATCCTCCACCTTTATTGGGCGGTCAGCAGGAAGAGAAAGGCCCTGAAAAATCAATTTATGGACCTGAAATAAACATTTTCATGAGAGTTTCAAAAATACGATGCTGCATTGTGGCTATTACATTTTCTTCCTAATGTCGCCACTCTGCTGTCTGCTTCTAAATAGCCACATGATGGAAAAATACATCATAGAAAGTATTCTCTTGAGGAAATACAGCCAAAAATATTTTAAACTGTTTGCTTTTTTTTTCCACACCAAAATGTGGCAACAGAAAGACATGAAAAACAAACCTTTCGCAGAAAACTGCTGTTCATTTACCTTTAAATATTTAATAAGCTCCCCTGGAACTTCTTTCGAGCCCGACTGAATCAGCTGGCAATGATGGAAGAATTTGTGCACATGCAGATCCTGGAAGACAGATGGAAACAGCCATATGAAATTTGATTCATTATCCTCAAATGCAAGCTCTCTACCTCTCCCTCCTCCTGTATCTTGCAGACCTATTTATCCGGTATTCTAATGCCCAGGCTCAGCAGCTCTTGACCACTATACAAAGCAGCAAAACCAGGTAAATCTGGCATGTATATAAGCACACGGGGTAGGCCACCATTTATGCCCAACTAGCTAAACATTCATTTGATTCCGACTTTGACTAGTGTGTTCTATGAAGTTGGGCTGCTTCTCCAATTTAATGAAATAAGCAGGAATAAAGGTATGAACTGAAAAAGATACAGATAAATAAATAATAAAGATGTGAACTGATAAAGAAAAGATAGCAGCAGGAAGTTACCAGAACAATAGTCTCAGGCATTCAGTACCCAAATTTACCATGGCACTTCACTGGCAAGGGAGTCCAACTGTTCTATGTGGAATTCATATACACTGATTTTGTAGACAGCATGGACTACATCAGGAACTAGAATAATGAAATGTGTGTTTTGACCTGATTCCCCTGATTACTACTCTGTGACCTTGGGTAAGTCACCTAACCTGCCTGAGCCTCAGTTTCCTCACCTATAAAATGGAGATGATGGCTTCCACATTCCTTTCAGAGTTCTGTGAGGCTCAAATCAGTTAATGAGAATAAAAAGATCGTGTAATTTGAGAGGAACTGTAATATTTGAGATAGAATGACTTTTTTTTTTTTTTTTTTAAGAGACAGGGTCTTACTCTGTCTTCCAGGCAAGAGTGCAGTGGCGCAATCATAGTTCACCGCAGCTTTGAACTCCTGAGCTCAAGCAATCCTCCTGCCTTAGCCTCCCAAAGTACTGAGATTATAGGCATGAGCCACTGCACCTGGCCAGATGTTATTACTAATGAGAAAATCTTGCAGGTCACATATTCTCTAAGGCTGTAGGAATCAAATGTAGTCTATTTTAATCAAACAAACTCAAGTATAAAAATTGACAAAATTCAAACAATGCAACTTACTTGAGTGTAAATGGTAGATTCTAAGTGGCTTTTAATCTTCAACAAAGGCTTTGCACCATCTACCCATTTAATATCCACGTTACATTGCTGTGAACAGAAAATTGAGTTTCTATAACATAATAATGGATAGATGAACAACATATAATACCTCTATGCATTTAAACATTTTTTTCAGAAATGAATGTATTAATTTCATACCAAGAGATTACTGGAGAAAATAGCCTGCCTTTAGAATAAATGTATTATAAATCATTTTACATTTCCAATCCTTTGCAGACTATTTTTACAAATTATGATAAAATGAATTACTTAAATAATTTTTTAAAATTATGCACAAAATCTGAGCCCCACTAAAAAAATTATTAAAATCAACAGACATAAAATTACTTTGTCAAACTGCTATAAATTCTAAACATGCATATTACATGTTTACCTTTGTTGTGGACCCGCACCAGCCCTCAGATCCCACTTTGAGTAACATTGTACTAAACAATCGAGACCAACAGAATTCTATTTTTTGCACATTTAATCATGATTACTTCAACAAATGCAGTATTTTCCTACCCTTCTTGATTCTGCATCATTCAGATTCAAGTAGCCTGGGGGAAGATTGGCGGAAACTGGCAGCTGCTGCTCAAATGTGATGATTCTACCATCTTTCAGCAAAGGTACCCAGGCAAACCCAACTGCCAAGATAATAACAAACCGTGAGAAATGAAATATCAAATGCAATCAGCTACACAAATGGCTGACTGCTAGGGGGCAGGGCAGGGTGGTGATGTCTCCAGGGATCTGTATGTGGGAGTTCAGGTGCTGGGCAACTGAGTACTGGGGAAGGAACAATGGGCTTGGATCGACTCTGAATCCCAGCCTGGCCACTAACAAGTTATGTACTCTATTTCTTTGACCATAAAAATGGGAACAGCAACATGGCCTTTCCATCTACAAGAATTATTGAGAAACCAGAGTGAGATTATATGAAAACATTTTAAAACTTTAAAAGCGCATCAATACCATTATCTTTATGCTTTGGGAAATAGTTTTGGTAGATTTATTTTTAAAAGGCCCAGATAGTTCTCATCCATTCTTAGACTAAGAGTGCAGAGTCTCACGGCTGAGACTTTTCAGATAACAGTCACATGTTCCAAAATTTCTTATGACAACCCTAGGGTAAGGAACTATGGAAAATTAAGGTCACAAAGTCACGGCTACACTCCGTATTTATACAAGGCGGTAGGCATAAGTCATTTAGTTAGGCAGAGTTGTCCTGATTACAGAAGGAAGAGATGTAGGTGTAGGTAGGAGAATGCAGGCAGGAAATAGTGTTTATGACTTGAATCCATCAAGAGATTTTCCCCAATCTCTACATTTCTTAACAGTTCTCCCCAAAAGAGCCTTTTGGCTTTCAATTAGAAAACTCATCATGTTCTAGCCATCTGTGTTGCTCAAGTTGAGTGGTGTCAGTATTTCCATTATAGAAATTACTCTGCGATTCAAGTGTTTATAACTCAGCTGTAAAAATGCTTGCTCTGGACTGAGTTTTGGCATATGAGAGGGTATTGGCTGGAGAACATTTTTTAAAGCCACTGCTTTCTGATTCTTTAAAATTCTTTGTGTGACTCTGTGTGTGTGTGCGTGTGTGTGTGTGTGTGTGATACTGTGAACACAGAAGTCAACACAAATCTGGTTAGAATGTTTTCATTTATGTGTTTAATTTGGCAAATGCTTTAATTCTTAAAAGGAGACTAAAACATTGCTTCTCTAAGTAGACTAAATGGCTTTCTCAGACTCCGAAATGTGCCTGACGGGCATCTTTACTAGTTCAACTACAGAAATGGTTTACCCAGACCTTTTCTTTTATATAAAATGTAGAGGAAAGTAACATGAGCAGAAGAACCATTAGAAATGACTCTGTCAAAGTAGTTAAACTAAAAATTTGACAAATGAGAAAAGATTTCCAGCCCAGAAAATAGGAAAATCTATTTCTTGTTCTTAAGCAACATTTTTAAATAGAATTTTTTATTGAGACCTCATTCAGATATACCATACAATTCATCTATTTAAAGTGTACATATAGTGGTTTTTAGTATATTTGCAAAGTTGTATCTCCATGACCACCACTATATTCCAGAACTTTTCATCACCCCCAAAATAAATCCCATAGCCCTTAGAAGTCACTCCCCATTTCCCTCTTCTCCCAGCCCCTGGCAACCGATAGTCTACTTTTCTGTCTCTGTGGGATTGCTTAGGCAACATTTTTGTACTGTAAATGAATCAGAGCACGACCAAGCATGTCCCCTATTCAAAACTCACAGAGAGCACTTGGAAGCTGTAAAGGTACAATGTCAAGCACACCATCTGGCTCAAAGGTGGGAAGCCACTTAAAGAATGCACAGTTCAAAGTGATGAGTGGCACACGGAATAACCGTTTCATGCTCCACCGAGCATCTTGTCCACTTCTGTCTAGGATTTGGATAACGAATCAGTAATTTAGCTTTCAGGATGTACACACGGTCATGGGTTCTCGTCGTTCTGCTAGTTTTCTTCTCAATCCTCAAAGCCCCTACCCTGAACTAACTGCAATTTCTATGGGGATAAAGAACATATCCACACTACCCGCAAAGGGAACTCCCTCATATTCAGTCCTGCTGCCTGCTGGGTATCACTCCAATGTCTCACTAGCACCTAAAACTCAACTGATGTTGTCCCAAACCTGCCATCCCTACGCACAGTTTTGCTATTGGCAATACCTTCTTTCCAATCACCTGGTTTTGAAACTTCATTGCTAACTAAATCATCTCTCTAATAGCCAATCACTTGCCAGGTCCAATATGTTCTTCTTCTGCACTTCCCTTTCTCTCTGCCCCCCTGCTACTGCCATAGTGTGGCCTCTTCCTTTCCTGGACCTTTGAAATAACCCTCTAACTGGTGTTCCTCGTTTCCTCTTCCTGCTACTACTTGCCTTGCCCATTATACTGCTGCCTGGTTGGTTTTCCTGAAAAACTGCTCTAATGTTTAAAACCCTCCAATAGTGCCACTGTGGTGATAGAATAAAATAAAATCTATAGTCTGGTATTCAAGGCTTTCCAAAATCTGACGCCTCCTGTTCAACCTGACATCCTATGATCCCCCTCCTAGCACCCTGTGCTCCAGGCTTAGTGAACTACTTGTGGTTTCCTGTCCATGCCTCTTGATACTCTGCCTCTGTACAAGCTGTTCCTTCACCCCATAATCCCCTACATTCCTGCCACCGTTGCATTATCAAACCCCACCCAACCCTTTAAGGCCTCACTCAAACACCATCTCCTAGAAGCCTTCTCTGATTCTCAGCCACTCGTCTCTCCACCAGCTGAATAACTCGCTCTTCTGAGTTCACGCAGCACTACTTTCTTAAACACCACTTTCTATCTTGTATTATAATTGTTTATGCAGGACTCATTTCCCTTACTAGATCATATCCTCACTGAAGATGAGATCTGTGTTTGATTCTCCACTGTATTCTCCAAAGTGCCTACTACAATATTTTGTACATAATACAGTTTGAGTATCCCTTATCTGAAATTTTTAGGAACAGAAGTGTTTCAAATTTCTGATTTTTTCAGGGTTTTTCAGAATATTTGCATAATACCAGTTGATATCTCAAATCCAAAAATCCAAAATATGAAATGTCCCAATAAGCATTTCCTTTGAAGATCTTGTCAGTGCTCAAAAAGTTTCCAATTTTGGAGCATTCTGGACTTGGGGATTTGGGATGCTCAACCTGTATGCAGAAATATTTGCTGAATGAATGAATGAATGAATGAATGAATGAATAATACAGACTAGCCGGGATCTGAATCTTAGGACATGCTGATGTTCATAAAGTGCTTGTGATACAAGCTATGTTCACAAGGCCTTCTATTTCTGCTAAGGGTGCTACCCATTGGTTTACCTAAAGCCTTGCTGAATGGGCCCATGATGAGAGCTTCACTGCTGAAGCTTATTCAAGTTTGTTAAATCTAATCTCATTAGAACTAGTCAGCCCCCAACCTCCCTCTGGCTCACAGATGTCCCTGGCTCGGGGCTCACTTCCCTCTTCCTCAGTGAGCAGAACTGGAAAATTCTGGTTGCTGGGCAATTCTACATAAAAGAAATAACAGAATACTGTATCACAATATGTGTTTCTTTTTGAGAATAGCAATATTACTTTATGTTGCTTATAGTAGTCTAAGCACATTGGCAAGCATATGGACAATGATATTTGGTAGAAATGATACTAAAATGAACATATAATATGTATTTTATCAATGAACTTTTAAAATTAGAAATGTGCTTGATATGGTTTGGCTGTGTCCCAACCCAAATCTCAATGTGAATTGTATCTCCCAGAATTCCCACGTGTTGTAGGAGGGACCCAGGGGGAGGTAATTGAATCTTGGGGACCGGTCTTTCCCGTGCTATTCTCGTGATAATGAATAAGTCTCACGAGATCTGGTGGGTTTATCAGGGGTTTCTACTTTTGCTTCTTCCTCATTTTTCTCTTGCCGCTGCCAAGAAGTGCCTTTCACCTCTTGCTATGATTCTGAGGCCTCCTCAGCCATGTGGAAGTGTAAGGTTCAATTAAACCTCTTTTTCTTCCCAGTCTCAGGTACGTCTTTATCAGCAGCATGAAAATGAACTAATACAGTGGTTTTTGGTCAAGGGGAGAAGTGGTCTATAGCTTGGTGAAAAGAGGTTATATCCTGGACAATTCCATTTCAGATAACTGTAGAGAGAGACATTTAAAGAGAACACATACCTGGAGTTTCAACTGTGTCTTGCTTTTTGGTTGTTCCCTTTGTGTTAATTTCACAACTTACATGATAAAAAGTGAAAAGCAAATGATGTTTTTGATGTAGGTGAATGGGAAGCTCAATTTTAATCTGAAATGAAAGCAAAATTACACATGGAACTTTGTTTTCTCAAGCTGAAACTGTCAGACATATTAGTTCAGTTTCACCATACTGCTTCAAAAATACTTCCTAAAGGACTGGCCAAGTGGCCAAATAGTAGGTGTCATTTAAATATATTCCAAATGCTTTTCTGGTCAGTTTCAATTTGACAGCAATATTCTGAGTTGTGAGAGTTGATTTATTACTTTTGCTGGAGAATACAATGGATTCTCCTGGATTCAATTTTGCAGCAGAATTTTCTAAAACACTAAGTCAAAACCACATCATCATAGCCCAGGGATACTATGCAACTCGGTCTGCATCAATGAATGCAACCCATTTAAAATGTACACTGAATCTGAAAGGCTACTTTTTTTCTAAGTTGTTGCTCTCTTTTGCATGAAAAAATTAAGCCATTACAAATAAATATGCAAAAAGTAACTATGGTCTTATGGTATCCACAAATTATAGTTTATAGAAATTTCTCTAGAAGAAAAACACAACTTTGCTCTTAAAGATGAAAATTATCAGCCATGACATACAAATTTAGTTAAAAATTAATGGTTGTAATAAAGTATCACAAATAATTTTCTAATCAGATCCCAACTGAATGTTTGTAATGCCTCCTGGAAGTATGTAAGAGACAAATTACAGATTTAAATGATTTGATGCACATACATGTACCCACAAAGGTACACATGCAAATACTCTCACTGTCTCTCTCAGTCAATATACAGTGAATGATTGAAAAGCATGTTCATTTTAGGTATCCTAAAAATAATGTGGGTTACTTACTACATGATCAAGTTTTTTATAGTGACTGATGTTGGTTACAGAGATACACATATTAAACAACTTGGTGATGGACATCTGGTCCAATTATCATTCATACAAAGCATGGTTTTGATGTTATAACTAATGTCTGTTTTAGGTCTATTTCACTACAGAATATGCCTATTCACAGCATCCAGACCATCTGGGTATGTAATGCTCTGCTGCACATAAATATGGGCATACTCCCTCCCTGGGTGGCAAAAATACAAGGCAATACTATCCCCCTCCCCATCCCCCATGAAACTAGGGACATTGGATTGAGAAGGAAATGAGCAAGGCCTAAGGCTGGGATATAAGGCTTCCATACAACAGCAAGTGGACATGGCAAAATCACCACAGTGGGGCGGATGGCTTCAGACCAAGCCAAGAATGGAGACATGTGGACTGAGAAGCAGGGACAGCAGAACGTCTGGGCTGAGATGCCCATCCAGGTTCCATAGGAATAAAAAGGAGACTACAGATTTGGATATGCTGGATACACACAAACCAGAAGTGGCTGTGACAGAGATACTAAGAGACATGCTGGGAAGCACACAGAGATGTAGAGGTGGAGAAGTAGGAAGAAGGAAAGAGGGGCAGAGACAGGGTTTCAAAGGCAGAGACACAATTTGAGAGGCTGAGTCAGGAGGAAGCACAGAGGCTCAGGGACCCAACCATACCCCTTCATCTGCTTTGCACCCAAGCATGCAGGCCAGCCGGTGGGATTCTGGTGGCCCAGCTGTATCACTGTCTTTCCTAGTATTTCAGTTACAGAGAGGCTGCACCCTACTGTGTAAAACTATAAGGGGAAAGAGCTAGAAAGGCATTCTGAAAATCTCTTCTGAATTTCTCATTTTAAAGCTGAGGAAATGGAGACTCTAGAGGAGGAAGTGTCTTGATGTTACAGAGCCAGCACTGTGTAAGCTAGGAGGGCTAGAACCCTAGCTCCACTCCTGTGTTTGTTTCCTGCATTGTTACCTCAAGTCAAAGAGCCCCTTAAATTGGGGGGAAAATCTTCTACTACCATCAAAAGGCACCAAGCAGGCCAGCAGCACTCTGTTTTGTTGTAATACTTTCTGTTTTCATGGAACAAAACACTCAGGGATTGAAAGTGCCAGTAAAATGATGAAAATGATTCAAAGAGAAAAAGAATTCCAACCACTGCGTTTCAGAAATGTCAGGATAATATATTTTTACCTCATCATAGAACTCTGGATTTTGATTGTGATGCGAGACAACAGCATAAGCATTTGTGGTAAAAACAGACCCTGCTGGTTTTCCATAAATACACTGCAAAAGAAAGAAACAGAGTCATCGCTCTAAATGCAGGTCTGTAAATGTGATGCCATGGAACCACATATAGTTAGAGGCATCTGTGAGTATAGGGCCATGGCCAAGCCCACCTGGCAGTCACCGTGAGCCTGTAAATTCCCAATCATTTACACAGTCACTCCAGACACCAAATCAGACACCATGTAACTTGGCTGTATGGACGCTTCTGAATTTCCAGCCATCAAAGAAACACGATCTCCAACTAGTTGACAGTAAGGAGCTGAACAGGCCTAGTCATTTGGAAGGGAAATACTTGTCTCAAACCAGGCCTGTAAAGCTTACTTCTCTTATGCTACTTGCATTTCTTAATATGAGAGGCTCCCCCTCAACCAGTCGGCAACATTTGTTAAACGCTTTGTGCAGTGGGCAAGGTGAATCGTGTTTAAAAAGCTCTAGAAGACACATTCCTGGCCTAAAGGAATTAAAAAATTGGATGTGTATTAAGCTACAGACAAGCTTGCTGTTCTCTCACATTTTTAAATGTGGCACTTTATGAGCCACATTTTAAAATATCACTGGCTTTCTGTTATACCAATAAAATAAATGTAAGGCTTTCTATGGTTCCAAGGAAAGATCCAATTTCATTTCTAGTGGGAGTTTTTCACTTCTATAGGCCTAATAGGCTCAAGGATGAATATGGAGTCAGCATGCCAACACACTAATTGCCTCACTCTGTTACTTTAGAGCGAGCAATCCAGGCCAGCTAAGAAATGAAATTGAAACTCCATATGAGTGAATGTCCAACTCTTCTTAAATATGATTATGAAGGCAATTTGCAAGAACTGCTGAGAAGTAACCTAAGAGTCATTGGGTCTACAAAAGGATATTGCATGGAGGAAATAGAGCAGTTGTTCTCATCTCCACTGAACAGAGAACCAGAGAAAACATACAGAATTTGAGCCAGCAAATCCTTAATTTAAGTTTCTCTGTATACATTAAAAAAAAAAAAAATCTCTTTTCAAAGGTAGAGGCTATTATTCAATTTCTTAGTCAGGGGCATTCCAGCCTATTTCCCTAGGTGGTTTGAGTGTAAGACCCAGCATCCATCTGTCTGATCTAGGCTGATGCAAGAGAAATGGGGAGCCAAATAAACACTTCTTGCTGGCTAGATGTTCTGACTTCTCTTTCAGGTCCCTGATTGATGGGTTACAGTTATAAAGAGTAAAAATATAAAGGCACTGTGGTGTGACAGGTATTTAAGGCTTGCTGTATCAGATAAGACTGAGATTCTGCTTTTCATAGACCACAATCCAAGACTGGAGGCACCATTTGGCCAGTCACGGAGTAGAAGTCATATCTCAGATCAAAGCAGTCATGCTGTGCTTCTGTCAGCTCAAAGCCTGTTCAGGTTTCAAGGAGAAAGGAGTTTATAGTCCCTTGATGGTACCATTATAAACTATCAGGTCATAAGAAAACGACCTTGCAATTGGGCATTGAAGCAATTGCAAAATCAAAACAGAGCAAAAGCCAAAACCTGGTATTTTTAAAGCTATGTATGCTCCTACTGCATTAATATTTAAACTAAGCCTTATAGTTAATACGTAAGAGTAGAAAAGAAAGTATTACATTTGTCACTTTAGAACATTTTCTTTTTGATGTTGATACAAATTAAACCTAGAGCATAAGACTACTGAGTACCAAAATCTCCATCTCCACTAAAAACACATGCCTATCAATATGATAAACAAACCTTTAGGGCACTAGCGTCACTTTCATCTGAATCCCGGAATTCCACACAGACTGCAATGTTCCTTGCCTAAAATGATTAATCAGTCAAAATGAGTCACACAATTAGCAGATTATAAATAACATTTTATACTCCAAAAATGTATAGTTTACATGGTTACCTTGGCAAATGTTTTCTGGCTATCGTATTTTAATTGCAAGGGATATACATACAGATGGTTTTTGTAAATAGTAAATGGATAACAATATTTTGTCATTTCTGGAACAAACTCTTCAACCTCCACGGTAATATTTTGGCAATTCTTTTCAAAAGGCTTCAAGGGCACATATGAAGAAGTAATACAATCTATAGCAGGGAAAAAAAACAGGCAAAGATCATTCAGTTTAATAATCATTAACACATTCCTGCATGTATAAAAAATATACATGAATTGTATTCTCAAAGAGCGATTTAAAAAACATAATTCTTAGTAATTGACCAAAAAAATCACATGACAACTTTAAGAACCCAAAAAGACAAGATTGAGTAGTCTGATGCTGATTTTAGTGGAACCCTTCATACCAGACGTGGAGTGCTATTTCGTTCACAATGTCGAGTGATTTGCCAAATATAACACATCATAATTTTGACAAATTTAAACTCTGCAAAGAAATACATTTCATTTTCCCTCCTGTGGCAGCAATTTAGCTTTCACTGCAAATTTATATTGGTATCAGGGAAATAATGGTAAATTTATGCTTTCAATTAGTTCATGGCAAGTCACTTTTTAAAAGCTAACTTGGTACAGGTGCAAATTTTCACCTAAGAAATAATGGAGGCCTTTTGATCTTACGATGTGTTACCAATGATAAACTCAATACTCCTGACCTACAGATCTTATGATGTGTTACCAATGATAAACTCAATACCCCTGACCGTGAAAAAATACTAAGCCTCAGAGAAGTTTAGCAGCATATGTTATTGAAATTGTCACTGTAGTAAAGGTTATTCATATGCTTAAGGGGCACTAAGACTGCTGGTCCTTGCTGCAGAGCAGTAATGATGAAGGAAGACCCAGGGAGAGTTGGACCTGAGGATGCTGTATTTTTTGTTGGATTTGCTTTTCTGATTATTACAGTGATACATGCCTATAACAGAGCATCTGGAGGTAGACAGTAAAGGTAGACAAGGACAGTTGCTCATTCCACCACCCAGAGATAACTACCGTTGAGACTTTGGCATATTTTCTTTTAGTCTTCTTTCTATGCATATTTTATATAGTAATACGAAAATCCTATTTATTCTATGTATAGAACTTTATCCTGATTTTTTGACATTTATCTGATGTCTCATTCCATGAGCTCTTTGTAAACATTGCTGTTAATGGCTGCAATAAAGTTTCATGGTATCAGTGTAGCATCATTATCTTAACCACACTGACAGTGTTGGATTCTGATTGTTTCCAATTTTCCTCCAATATAAATAACACTACAAAGAACATCTTTATGGATCCATTTCTGCCTAGATTTCAAGTTACTTCTTTAGGAAACAATAATCCATTGTACTCTTAGATGTTTTAAAATATAAAGTGGATGCCACACCTCTGTTTACTATTCTTTATTGACTTCTCACTGCATTTAGAATAAAATTCAATTTTTTTAAGGCATTACCACAGTCAATACAATTCCTTACATGACCCGATGCTTCCTATTTTATCTCCTATCTCCATTGTTCCCATCACATACTACACTAGAGCTATACTGGATTCCCTTCTGTTCATGCAAACCCAGCTTGGTCTTTACATATATGTGATGGTCTTTACATATATATGTGATGGTCTTTACAACATATGTGATGCCCTCAGTCTGATAATGTTCAGTCCCAATCACCACATGCTGGCTCTTTCTCCCTCTTCAGTTCCTGAGCTTAAGAGAGGTGTTCCCTGGCTACCCTTTTTACAGCTGCCCTTGTGATATGGTTAGGCTTTGTGTCTCCACCCAAATCTCATCATGAATTGTAATCCCCAGGTGTTGAGGGAGAGACCTGGTGGGAGGTGATTGTATCATGGGGCGGTTTCCCCCATGCTGTTCTCGTGATAGTGAGTGAGTTCTCATGAGATCTGATGGTTTTATAAGTGTTTGGAAGTTCCTCTTTCATTCACTATTTATCTTGCCTGCCATGACAAAAGACGTGCCTGCTTCCCCTTCTGCCATGATTGTAAGTTTCCTGAGGCCTCCCCAGCCATACAGAACTGTGAGTCAATTAAACCTCTCTCCTTTATAAATTACCCAGTCTTGGGTAGTATCTTTATAGCAGTGTGAAAAACGGACTAATACAACTTGTTTGCTTGTATACTATCTGTCACTCCTTCTAGACTTTAAACTCCCTACGTTTAAAGCACCTCATTGGTAGTCAATAAATGTTTACTCGATATTCAGTGAATGAATGCATATACTCTCAAAATTGGAATGCCCTACTTATGAACATCTATGGATATCTATTACCAAACTGTACTCCTACTCATGATAGGTGATACCACCTGGCCAAAACCTAGCCAGCATTAGGTAGCTTCACTTTAAACATTTTAATAGATTAGATGGACGAGCAAAAGCATATTGTTTAATTTGCCTTACTGGCATTATTACTAAGATTGAATATTTTTCACATATTTACTAGCTACTTCATTTTATCTCTTGCGAATTGTGTTTTGTGTCTTCTATTTTTCTCCTGGGATCTTGGATTCTTGTCCTTAGACAAGAAAAGAAATCCTTCTCCTTTTTCATCTCTTAGTTGATGACAGAAGCAAAAGTTACCCAAGGTAAAAGGCAACAAAACCTGACTGGGACACACTTGCAACTTCGTATATATGAAACAACATCTGATAAAATCAACTCAATTCACTTCCTAATCTGTAACTATTCATCGTGCATACTGGGTTGAAAAGCATCCCCACCCCCACTCAAAATTCATGTCCACCCGGAACCTCAGAATGTGATTTTATTTAGAAATGGGATATTTGTAGATGCAATTAGTTAAGATGAGGTCATACTAGATTAGATGGGCCTTAAATCCAATGACTGGTGTCCTTATAAGAAGGTCATGTGATGACAGAGGAGAAGTTGGAGTGATGCAGCCACAAGCCAACCGATGCCAAGGTTAGCTGGGAGCTACTGGAAGGTAGGAAGAGGCAAGGAATGGCTCTTCCCTAGAGCATTCAGAGAGAACATGGCCCTGCAAACACCTTAATTTTGGACTTCTAGCCTCTGGAACTGTGAGAGAATAAATGTTTGTTGTCTTAAGCCACCCAATTTGTAATAGTACTTTGTGTTATGGCAACCCTGGGAAACTCATATGCCACGTACACCTCAAGAAAAGTATTCAAAGGATAACAACCTGACATTCAAACATTATGCTTAAGGTTTATTTGCAATATGTTCTTACTTGATAAATCCACAGGAACACATTCTACTGTGATGTTTAGCTGCCCAGGAATAATCTGAAGTTTGGTCTTTTCTGGCCTGGGTATAAAATAATAATATTTTAGAGTTAAAATTATGATTACTGAATGCACTGGTTACCCTCTATCCAAACTTACAATTTTAAGCATTCTGTTTTTCCCATATATGACTCACATTCATCATTTTAAAAAACTGAGGATTCATCTATTTATTTATTGCAGAAACATCAAACACTTACTTCTTATATTCTGAGAGCAACTTGAGAATGTCTTCACTTGAAAGCTTGCTACTGTCTTGTTTATACAGAGGAGAAAATCTCCCATCCAGATCGAGAGAGCCTTGAGTATCTTTGAAAATGGGTCTAAAACAGCAACAGAAGCATTTAAAAAAAAAATTCCATGTTGATAAATTAAGATAAAATTAGCAATGGTCGGAATGTAAAATGGTAAAACCACTTTGGAAACAGTTTGGCGGTTTCTCATTAAGTTAATCACCCATCATTCTACAATCCTGCAATTCCACTCCTAGGCATATTTCCACATGGTACATGAATGTTCTTAATTTGTGCAGCAGCAATTTAACAAAAATTTATATAAATAAATGTTCACGGCCGATTTATTTGCTATAGCTCCAAACTAGTAATAACCCAGATATTTATCAAAAAGTGAATGGGTAAGCAAACTGCTGTATATTCACATAATGGGATACTGCTCAAAATGAACTACATATTCACACAACAATATGGATGAATCTCAAGAACACTGAGTACTAGAAAGCAAACATCAGAGGACATACTGCATGATTCCATTTATATGAAGGTGCAGAAGAGGTAAAAAGTCATCTGCAATGAAAATCAGATCAGTGGTTGCCTGGGACAGGGATAAGATGGCTGAATGGACAAGGGACATGAGGAAACTTTCTGGGGTAATAGACATGTTCCATATCTAGTTGGGGTGGTGGTTACATGACTGTATACATTCGTGAAAATTCGTGAAGCTAGACATTTAAAATATGTACATTTTATCAACGGTGAAGTATATTTCCATAAAGTTCATAAAAAGCATAAGGATAAATTTCTGTGGCTTCAAAAAACCATGGATAAAAAATATTTGAAAAAAGAACCTTGTCTGTACTGAACACAAATAGATTTTTCTTGTCATTATTCACTAAACAATACAGTATAACAACTATTTATATAGCATTTACATTGCATTAGGTATTATAAGTAATCTACAGATGACTGCAAATACTATGTAATTTTATATCAGAGACTTCAGCATTTGCAGATCTTGGTATCTGTGGGAGATCCTGGAACCAATGCCCCACGGATACTGAGGGATGACTATATATGTACAGTTTCTCATATGAACTTGAATTATTCCCTTCCCCTCCTCTTCTCCCATTTTTAAGTAACTATTCTGCTGCTAAAATGGAAAACAATATACACGCACCCAACACACTGGAAGCAGCTATAGCCTGAAACATATTTCCCCCCAGCATACCTCTGAAGATGTGGTTATAGGCATTAATTAACTCCATTGTTCCTACTTCATATATATATAGTACATATATATATATGTACATATATATGTGTATATATATATGTACATATATATATGTATATACACACTTTAAGTTCTGGAATACATGTGCAGGACGTGCAGGTTTGTTACACAGGTATACACGTGCCATGGTGGTTTGCTGCACCCATCAACCCATCATCTACATTAGGTATTTCTCCTAATGTTATCCCTCCCCTAGCCCCCAATCCACCGAAAGGCCCTGGTGTGTGATGTTCCCTTCCCCATGTCCATGTATTCTCATTGTTCAACTCCCACCTATGAGTGAGAACATGTGGTGTTTGGTTTTCTGTTCTTGTGTTAGTTTGCTGAGAATGAAGGTTCCTAGCTTCATCCATGTCCCTGCAAAGGACATGAACTCATCCTTTTTTATGGCTGCATAGTATTCCATGGTGTATATGTGCCACATTTTCTTTATCCAGTCATCATTGACAGGCATTTGGGTTGGTCCCAAGTCTTTGCTATTATGAATAGTGCCACAATAAACATACACGTGCATGTGTCTTTACAGTAGAATGATTTATAATCCTTTGGGTATTTGCCCAGTAATGGGATTGCTGGGTCAGTCAAATGGTGTTTCTGGTTCTAGATCCTTGAGGATCGCCACACTGTCTTCCACAATGGTTGAACTAATTTACACTCCCACCAACAGTGTAAAAGCATTCCTATTTCTCCACATCCTCTCCAGCATCTGTTGTTTCCTGACTTTTTAATGACCGCCATTCTAACTAGCATGAGATGGTATCTCGTTGTGGTTTTGATTTGCATTTCTCTAATGACCAGTGATGATGAGCTTTTTTTCATATGTTTCTTGGCCACATAAATGTCTTCTTTTGAGAAGTGTCTGTTCATATCCTTCGTTAAGCATACCTCCTTTATTTCTAGTAAACAGGGGTTTATCATATATCTTTTAAACATCTAGCCCAGCCTTTTGAGTAAGTTTTTACTACTGCTGAGAACCAAAACAATTCAGGAGGAAAAAAAATACCTTAATTCCTCATTAGAACTGGAAATCAAAGCTTCTAACTTTGAAGACTTCAAAATTAATTTTTCTACTGGTAAAACGGCATCAAGCAGCTACTGGTATGGCCCAAAGAGGGACCATATGCCACAGTGGTCTAGAGATGGCTTTGAAGGCAGGTGCCCTGGGTTCTGATCCATGTTCTGCCACATGCTGTGTGAACTTGGAAAATAATTTATATTTTTGTCTTTCTGCTTCACTTCTGGGCCTCAATTTCCTCATCTTCAAAGACAGTGATAACAGTACCCACCTTTTAAGACAATAGACACGAAGCACATAGATAAGTGCCTTGAACAGAGTTAGCACTTGATAACTTTTTTTTTCCCCGAGAAAGAGTCTTGCTGTCGCCCAGGCTGAAGTACAGTGCTGTGATCTCGGCTCACTGCAACCTCTGCCTCCCACGTTCAAGCAATTCTCCTGTCTCAGCCTCCCGAGTAGCTGGGATTACAGGCGCCTGCCACCACGCCTGGCTAATTTTTATATTTTTAGCAGAGATGGGGTTTCACCATGTTGGCCAGGCTGGTCTTGAACTCCTGATCTCGTGATCCACCCGCCTCAGCCTTCCAAAGTGCTGGGATTACAGGTGTGAGCCACTGTGCCTGGCCAATAACCAATTTTTTTTTTTTTTTTTTGGGAGACGGAGTCTCGCTCTGTCACCCAGGTTGGAGTGCAGTGGTGCAATCTCTGCTCACTGCAAGCTCCACCTCCCAGGTTCATGCCATTCTCCTGCCTCAGCCTCCAGAGTAGCTGGGACTACAGGTGCACGCCACCATGCCCAGCTATTTTTTTTTGTATTTTTAGTAGAGACGGGGTTTCACCACGTTAGCCAGGATGGTCTCAATCTCCTGACCTCGTGATCCGCCCGCCTCGGCCTCCCAAAGTGCTGGGATTACAGGTGTGAGCCACTGCGCCCGACCGTGCCCGGCCAATAACTATTAACAACAATAATAGCAGCAGCAGCAATGGACTTTTCAGGCTGGAGCATTAAAAATATGCTGATATTTATAAGCCATACTTCATCTTCTATAATGCCTACATACACCAACCTCTGCTACTCTTTGCCGTTCACCTATCCCTAGCTATCATTTTTTTTTACCAGTCTGCAAAACAAGGACAATAGTGATCTTTCATCTACCAACATACAATACGTTTTGAGACCTTGCCCAAAATGAAATGATTATAAATAGTGACAAATAAAAGAGTTAATTAACTTAGAATCTCCTACTCTTATGCTACTCCCTAGCACCCACTGAACATAATTGATTGAATTATTCAGAACATGGTGCCCTTTCCACAGAAGCCCCAGTGAGCTGTACAGGCTGTACCACAAACAAGCCACTGAACCTGTACTTGAAAAAGGGGGAAAAACAAGAAACCTGTTTTAAGTCATCCCTGCATGGATTTATAAAATTTGGATAAAATAATATAACCTACCATCAGATATGAAATATAGTTAACACATGCTGGCAGAATTTGTCATCAGGAAGAAAATACATTAATTACACACTCACATTTAATGACTTCATTAGTTGCCTCTGAATTTTCAGTATGTTTTCCAGAAATATTCTATGATAGATTTTCAAAGCATAAACACAACCAACTCTGAAATAGGGGGTATACTGTACATAACTCACTATAATTTCTGCTTTTCCAAAAAAAATTCCATTACTACCAAATAAACTGCTTTTAAATGCAGTAAAATTAAGTGGTGTCAGTCAGAGCAGTAACCAAAGCCAAAGAAAACTTCCCTAAAGCAAGACATATGAAGAAAAAATGAGAGGGTCTTTGATGCACAGCAAAGTTTAAGAGAAAGCATTCTTGGCTGAGCACAGTAGCTCATGCCTGTAATCCCAGCACTTTGGGAGGCCGAGGCGGGTGGATCACCTGAGGTCAGGAGTTCAAGACCAGCCTGACTAACATGGTGAAACCCCGTCTCTACTAAAAATACAAAAATTAGCCAGGTGTGGTGGCACATACCTGTAATCCCAGCTACTTGGGAGGCTGAGGCAGGAGAATCGCTTGAACCCGAGAGGTGGAGGTTGTGGCGAGCCGAGATCATGCCACTGCACTCCAGCCTGGGCAACAAGAGCGAAACTCTATCTCAAAAACAACAAAAATAATAATTATTACATCCCAAGTGTCCCAAGATACAACTGGCCTGCCAGAAACACACTGCTGAATGCTGCTAAGTATAATAGCCCTTAACTTCACATATGAACACGAGTGAGTGGGTCAGGATTATATTTGTACAAACCTGGCAGCCCAAGCGAAGGGCATTCTGTATTGTCCAAGGCGGCTACACACTTGTTTAGCTGTCCTGTGCACCTTCTGGGCCGTCTAAGGTCAGAAACAAGAAGATAGGCTTGTATTTGTTCAAACTGCCATGGACCCACCCAGAAAAATAATTTCCCCAACCTTCCATTATAAAACATCAAAAATCTCAAAAAAATATAGAAATAGCCACAATCAGAACAACATGCATCAGCCAGCCATTTTTCAAGTCCAAAGTATTTCATAAAGGCTTTGGATTTTCTCATTAACAGAGCTTCTGTCATTTATAGCAGAAGACAGATGAAATAGATATAGGGCACACTTTGCACCAAAGACCTCTAGTGGAAAAACGTTCAGTGGTTTTAACATGTACTTTACTTCACGTAGCAGGCAAATGCTCATCATTTTTGGGAGAAGTTTTTTCTGGATACAGCTGCCCTTTCTACTCCCAAGACAAGGAGCAAGTCACCAGGAGTCAATGCAATTAGTCTAAGTGTGGGTAGGAGCTGCTGTTTGCACAGGCGCAGAGAGATGACAAGGAGATAAACTGCCTAGAGAGTCTAAACAGACCTCGAAATGCTGGCTGGATGCTTATCCCTAGGGATACAGAATGCTGGAGGCTTTTATCTATATTGTTGAGACATTTTTCCTCCACAAATTAGTCCCATCACATCAGCAACTTCCACTTAATAAACACTATTTGGGTATACAACAAAATGCCATGTACAACAGATTGATGTTTCATAAATACGCAGTAGCTGGAGTGCTACTGATGAACTCAACCGTGAACCTTTCCCTCCTGGGGTCTCAGGTTTTCCATTTATAAAAGGAGAGGATGAGATTAGAGTGATGATTTCCAAACATTTGAATTTCACAATTTCACAATTTTCTAGAAATCTGGATGACGATATAGGGTTGCCAACTTTTAATATTGCCACTTAAGGACATTCAACAATAATTTTTTAAATCCCTGCCATTTAATATGCCAACATTTCATGAAAGGAAGATATGAATAACCTTTAAAAAGTAGGAAGGGCAAAGATCTCAGAATAAAGGGCAGCCCTTCGAATTAAATACATTTAGCTTCATGAAATGTTCACTGTCTGTCTTTCTTTTCTCGTTTCATCACAGACAGGAGTAAATCTGGGTATGAACTGACATTTGGGAACTATAGGACTGGACCATCTTTAATCTCCCAGCTCTGACATTCATTCTAGGGCTTTATGTAGGGCTGTAAGGAAAAGAACGGCTATTGTCAAGGATATGGTGTCAATTAGCAGATGTTGCCTAAAAGCTTTTGGCTCTTATTTTGATAATCAAGCAGAAATCAGATTATCACATTAACAGAACATCAATGACAATAGGAAAATATGCCATGTTCAAGTTTTAGCACATATATACAGTATACAATGTTTTCAGAATATATAGCATGCTCAAAGCAATGGCATTTAAAATATCAGTAAAAGGCAAATTCTACGTTAAGGTGAAATGTTGATCAACAATCTTTATAAATTACCTTTACTGGATCAGAATTTTTGATATAGGGTTCTGCACAGTGTGTAATGTTTCCCTGTAGTACCTTTTCAATTCTCGCAACTAGAAAAATTTCAGGATGTGGATTCGTCACTGAGAAAATTCCCTGGGAAAAAAGTACTTCCGTTAGACTTTCTTATGTAACCTTGTACATATGGTTGTTTATGGTTAATGATTTTTAGTAAAGAATGCTCATATTCAACAAAGGATCGTGTCCAGGACCCTAGAAATAGATAGAATTTCCTTTTATACAGTTTTCAAAGCTTCTAACGGTCCTTTCAAAATGGATTTTATATTCTGTCACCAACCTCACACCTGTTAGTCTCCATAGCGCAGGTGTCACCGTTGCTGCTTTGCCTCTTTGGTTTGGTTGTGTATGCGAAATGAGTTCTTCGACCTAATTTAATACAATGTACACTGTTTGGCTTAATTGATGTGTGCTAAAACAGTGTCCATTTCTCGAGTGGAACTAGATATACATTTTTAAATGCAGCTGCATGTAACTCAAGAGCAATTAATATTTAACTAATATTTATTTCCACTAAGAAGGAAAAAGAAACTTTACTGCTTTAATATAGAAAAACTAAATCATCCTCTAGAACACATTCCTTTGTTGCAGTTCAAGAGCTCTGGTGCTTCCAATGCAAAGGTAGGAGACAGAGAATCCAAAACTCATTTTGTCCCCATACACTTTATTTAAATGTACTAATGTAGATGCAACCAACGTTACATTTTTCTTTGAATGCATGTGGAACAGGAACACCTCCTATCTAGTTTGACTCCTTCCAAATATAATATCCTCTACATAGCATGTTAGTTGGTTATGCCTGTTGTTTAAAGGGGCATCACTAATGAATTCAAGTGGAAAAATTTATCACTGAGTCTCTACCAAACTTTCGTTTTTTCCTTGATATATTACCAACTTTGTTAATATAGTGATTTCCAGTTTCCAATGCATTTCAGACACATTATCTCATCTGTACCAGATAGAAACCTTGGAGGTAGACAGGATAGAATAGAAAATTGAGTGTAAGAGGCTAATAATTCCCCCCAAGTCAAACAGCTTATAAGGATCCCACGTAATGGCTGATTCAGCTTTGAATTCCCAAGCAGCAAGCATGGAACAAAGTGGTTCAAATTTGCTTGAGAAAGTGAACAAAGTGGTTCAAAATTGCTTGTCAAATTTCTTGGGTTCTGGCTCCAACATTCATGGGTTTAAGCAAGTCACATTCTCTCTAAGTCTCAGGTTTCTCATCTGTGAAATAGCATGATAGTAGTGATTTCATACATTTCTTGTATGGATTAAATGAAGTAATGCACATCAGGTACCTTGTTATTACTCAGGTGGCCCACCAAAGCATCCCAAGGTCACAGAACCTGGCTTCTGGTACTGCCGGGAACATGCTGTTTGAGCTGTGAGGCTGACCGGGTTGGCAGACTGCCCGAGCTGTCCCTGCAGAAGGTATGCTGAGCAGTGCGCCTTGAGTGCAGTGTTACACTAACTGCCACATAACCATGCTAGATGGTTTTTATGCTTTATCTCATTCAGTCTTCATAAAAACCCTGAAATGTAGGCACTACTATATACATATTCTATAGATTAAGAAATGGAGGCTCAGAAAGGTTTGTGCAGTGAGTAAGTGGGTGAAGAAGATTGCAGTCCAGGCTTCCAGATTACACAGCCCATGCTATATTCTCTCTCAGCCCTGAGTCCCATACACCCAACATCTCATATGATGAGGCCAGATTAGAACAGTAATACTGCTGGGTGTGGTGGCTCGTGCCTGTAATCCCAGCACTTTGGGAGGCTGAGGCGGGAGGATTGCTTGAGCCCAGGAGTTTGAGAACAGTAATACTGATCATTGCTATAGCTAACATTTACTGAGCACCTATTGTTTCCCATTCCCAGTACTCTAAGCATTTCCTACTGATGCCAGCAATGAGGACTATAATTTTAAGATAGTTGATAATTGATAAAAGCTTGCTGTTTTCACTTGTTTGAGATCACTGTTACTGCTACTACTCCTGGCTGCTACGTTGCACTGTGCAAACCCAGTGTGCCCATCACAGTGCTGAGTGTTTTCTTAGAACCACGCACCTTGTTTGTGCCTCCCCACAGCCCTTGGACACAGGTACTGTCACCACCTCCACTTGCAGATAAGGAGGCTGAGGCACAGAGATGTCCATTTTCTAATTGACCAGCGATTCCAATGATGGGGGACACTCTTTGGGGTTGTTTTACCTTTTGTCCCATCAGCTTCTGGTCCTCTCTCTGTCCCCAGAATGCAAAAGGTGGCCAGAGAGAACCCAGAATCCCACGTGGGCTGGAGGTCTGGCCATTTAGGACAAGGTCTATGGCCCAGTCCTTGTTTCCCACCAAGGGTATGCCTCCCCACCCCAGGGCGACTCTTACCCACTTTGCCGGCCCCTCCCGCTAGAGAATGGGCCAGGTCCTCTACCCCAGCCACCAGCACTTACAAAGCTCCCAGGCTGTGGCAGGGCATGTGCTAGTGTTATATATTTCAGCACTTAATTACATTCATCTAATATTCTTGATCAAATTATTTCAAACAGACCTAAATTCAAATCCTACCGTCACCACTACTAGCTGTGTAATGGTGAGCAGCTTACTTAACCTCCCTGAGCTTCAGTTTCGCCATCTGTCAAACAGTAGTGATTATATCATTTCACAAACTAGTATGATTACATGAGACACTGATGGAATAATGCTGGCACCCAGGAGATCTTTTTTAAATGTTGATTTTCTTCCTGTCCCAAATTACAAACTGGATGACATCTGAAATCATAATTTAAACTTCTTGCATTGAACATACAGCTGAGTGCTACACACTGAAGTAATACGGGAAATACACACTGGCTTAAAATGACTTATTTGATATTGTGCAGGAAATTTTAAACATAAAACTCAAAAGCAGGTTCTCAAATATTTACACTTTATTTGCTCAATCCCTCTTTCAGAAGCATCCACCATCCTTGTGGAATGTTCACAGAGGTAACAACTATAGTCTCAGTAACAAGCTAAGGGGCTATCAGGGGATAAGGGACAACTTGAGGACAAGCCACCAGAAATCCACAGCCCCAAAAAGACAGTGACAGTCCATGTAAAGAAGTCTTCCCCAATGTTTGATCATCTATATAAATCAGCATAATCTTTGACCCTAAAAATCCTAACGCTTGGAATTTATTCTAAGGAGATAATTCAACAAATGAGCTAAGATGTGCGCACAAGAGGTTCAATGCAGCATTATTTCTGATAGCAAATAATTAGAAATGTCTTAAGTAGCTAAATCAATGAAATGTCCTGTTAGCCTTTAATATAAATGTGACTGATCTATAGATATTGGTATAGGATGATAAATATGATATTAAAAGAATACAGTATGTATAAAACAGCATGAATATAATTTTTATAAGCATACACATAATGTGTATATATTTCTATATACACAACAGAGATGTCTGAAAAGATGTTTACCAAAATGTTAATAGGTATTGTCTTTTGGGTGGAGACTTTTACTTTCTTTTTTATACTTCTTATATTATTTGAATTTTCTACATAAGAATGTACTTATTGTAATCAGGAAAAAAAGAATCGTATTTTTATTTAGAAAAAAATCAATCTCCTTACAACATGAACAGCTTTGTTCATATGCCTCTTTCTACTTTTAATTCTATGCCATGCTCTCATTTCCTTTTAGCTGCAAAAGTCTAGCGAGCAAATGATCAATCCACTCTGCTAACTTCTTATGGCCTCTAGTCTGGTCAGAGGTCACAATTCCAAGGAACAGTTAAGCTCTTTCTGAAAGGGATTCTTTGCTCCAGATAGAACAGAAGAGTGTAGCATTAAAACTATGACACAAGCAGTTCCTACCCATTGCTTTTCAAGTAAAACTCCTTGTATAAAGAGCCCATATGCTCCATTCAAATGACCTACTCATAATGGACATGAAAATCAGGGGTGGAGAGTTAATTTAGGGTCATTTTTTCTTAAAAACCAAAACTTTCAAGCACTTATTGCCTTGCTTAGAAGTATGTGTATAAGTGTGGGTGCAGGTGTGTTTATGTGTGTCTGCATCAGCTTTCTTTTTGAGACGGAGTCTTGCTCTGTTGCCCAGGCTGGAGTGTAGTGTGGTGTGATCTCGGCTCACTGCAACCTTCACCTCCTGGGTTCAAGCGATTCTCCTGCCTCAGCCTCCCGAGTAGGTGGGATTACAGGCACACATCACCATGCCTGGCTAATTTTTTTGGTACCTTTAGCAGTGATAGGGTTTCACCATGTTGGCCAGGCTGGTCTCGAACTCTTGACCTCAAGTGATCTGCCCGCCTCAGCCTCCCATAGTGCTGGGATTACAGGCGTGAGCCACCGCGCCTGGCCTGTATCAGCTTTCTATCTCACAAAATAATTCCCTTGTATCTCACATCATGGTCCCATTAAAAATGTTCCTTTGATAACATGTTACTAGCATGTTCATTGGTTTCCATTTTTGCCCTCAAACTTCAGTAACCAGAAAAATCTCTATCGACAGACCTTACAAGAGAGAGAATGCCATGAAAACATTGGCCTGAAACCACGAAATAATGCAAGAATATTTCTGTTTCTTATTCTGAACGTGCTGCTAAGACTAAAGGTCATTCGTTACCTGTTGTATGTAGCGTAACTGAGATTCGGCAATTCCATGAATGTAAGATTCAGGTGAAGAGCCCTTTGGGCTACCGTCACTGGCCAGTTGGGTTGAAGAGCCCCACAGCATTTCACGGACAGATGGGGGATTCAGGTCTATATGAAAGTCTGCTGAAATCTTACAATTGTTCTTTACATCAAATAAGGCAAGATTGATAAAAAAGGGCTCAACCTGGGAATGAAAACAGTTGCATTTTAAAACTGAGACTTTAGTGGGGGCATGGCGGGGAGGGGCACAAATGCAAAATAAGTTTTGTATTCCTCCAGTTTCTGTGATTACAATTCCTTTCTGAGTTCAACACTTAGCTAAAATTATATTATGGCTTACCTGCACAGAAGAAAGGGCATTCCAAAACAACAGACTTCATCAAATTTTAACTTCTGTCAGGTGTAATTTCACAAGTTATAAAGTTTACAAAAAAATAGAAATCAAAAGCTACATTTAAATAACACAAATTGTTCTATGAATAAAATTTTATTCTCTACACATTTACTCAAACTACCTAAAAAATAATGCCAATATTATAGTATAGAAATATATCTTCTCTTCTGTTATGTTCCAACTTACTTGACTATACATTTCATAAGAGCTAATAACAGTCAACATCAAATTACTTGACAAAAGCTTCGCCCTATCAGCAATTTTGGAAGACATGATTCCTCTCTACAGATGGCATTTGAAAGATGGTCACAAAGAGAAATTTCATGCCAGATGGCATAAAGATTAACCCTTTACACACAGAAAAGTCTGCTGTACTTTTAAGCTATTTTGTAAGAGAATCCATCATCACTGTTTCATTTTTAATAGACAAAACTAGAACCAAAAAATAAAGATGAACATAAAAAAGTCTCTTTGAAGATTTTACACTTACAGTTTAAAGGATTTCTAAGCAACTCAAATGATCCATGACAGCTATCACTTAGAATTTTCTCTGTAGACCAAAATGAATCTAATGCTATAGAATAGTGACCGAGCCTAGTAGACTGCACAGCATCTGTATCCCAGCATGGCTATGGTGATCCTTACTCATTGCTACGAACCAATTTCATAGAAGAAAACATATTATCTAGTAGAATTTATGCATTTAAGGATTTTGCAAGTTTGGGAGACGTGCTGCTCTTGAACATCAAGAGCCTACTCGATCTGCTATTCTGAGTAGGTAAGATTTTCATGAATCCTCACAATGAGAACATAGTCATATTTTGGCAAAAGAAAGAGATGTATAAAATTCTTCCATGTCAAATTTATCATAATATGTGGCACTGGAATTTTCACACAGTCAATTATTAATAGTTCTCAGTCATACAAAGATGTTTCTTCTTTTTTATTGTAATAAGATTTCTTTTTTATATATATAAAACTTTCATTTTAGGTTCAGGGGTACATGTGCAGGTTTGTTATACAGGTAAACTGCATGTCACGGAGGTTTGGTGTACAGATTATTTTGAGAAAGACATTTCTTTAATGCACTGATGCAAGGGGGGTAGAAGGCAAAGTCATACATACATTTGTGGGTGGTCCTTTTGCATTGTCTCCAATTTGGCCCAAGATATTGAAAGTTAAATCATGGCAATTTACCAGGAAACGTTTGTTGCATTTTTCTTCAAATGGCTTTATATCAGGTTCAATTCCTGAAAAGTCCAACCTCTATAAAAGAGATAGTATGAATCATTTTCAAAAAAAGATAGGATTCATATTAATATAGATTTACATCAATATACAAAAAATGGCAAAAATCCAACAGTTCTCTGTCCACTCTTCATTTGAACCCTTTTTATGTTTTCATTTAACAAGCTTTTATAGACTTTTTACACTAAGATTAAACAGTGATGGAGAAATCCTAGAGGGAGATGATGAAACTCGGATCTAAGGGCAATGGAAAAGTCACAAGTCTGTAGTACGGCCTACAAAGCCCTACATGGCATGATTCCCTGTCTCTTCTCACTGCTCTGACCTCATCTCCTACCACGCTTGCCCTCTTCCCTCTTGCAGCCACACTGGCCACCTTGGTTATTTTGCCAGCACACCAAGGACCCTCCCATGCCAGGGCTTTTGCACTTGCTACTCTGTCAGGAACCCTCTTCCCTCAGATAGCTGCATGGCTTGCTCCCTCATTTCCAAGTCTCTGATCAATCGACACTTCTGCAGGGAGACCTTTCCTAACTCCCTATAGAAAACTGCACACTCCCTGACAGTCTATACTCCCTTTCTCTCATTTACCTTTCTAATATTACTTTTTATATATGTTTATTCTTTGTCTTCCCCACACAATATATGTTCCAGGACAGTCGAAATTTGGTTTCGTTTATTAGCTGTGCAGGAGGCAAAATTGACAGAAATGGGTATGGGAAGCATCAAAACTAATATGGTAGACTGAGGAGGGAATTTCACTTGAGGCCAGGAGTTCGAGACCAGCCTAGGCAAGACAGTGAGACCCTTGTCTCTACAAAAAATAAAAACTAGCCAGGCATGGTGGTGCAGGTCTGTAATCCCGGTTATTCGGGAGGCTGAGGTGGGAGGATGGCTTGAGCCCAAGAGTTCAAGACTGCAGTGAGCTATGATGGTGCCACTGCACTCCGACCTGGGTGACAGAGTGAGATCCTGTTTCAGGAAAAAAAAAAAAAAAAAAAAGATTAACACAGTGATCTCTAATTTGGGAGATTCAATAGATAGTGATGTTATGAACTTAGTTGTGAAATACAAATGAATGGCAGATTTTGGCGTACAGTGAGTAGAAATGGTGAGTTCAGTATGGGATGTGTTGTGTTTGCGGTGAGGGTAGTAGGTAGTTGGAAAAATGGGAGAGGCCTGACTTAGAGATCTGGATGTGGGAGTCAGCAGCATTTAGGTTGAAAGGCACAAAAGGCTGGAACCCCATGGACTACCTACGTTTAACTTATGAACAGAGTAAGAGGCATCCGCTTAGGAAACTGAGCAACACTGAGCTCAGCTAACAGAGCTGGGCAATGGACCTGGGCTGCCACAGAAATCAATTTTTAAAAATTATTGGTATTTTGAAATAAAAACAAGTTTAAGAAGAAGATATTGGTGTGAAGGAATTCCTTTCAGTAGGGGAGGAATCTGTCTCTCAAAGAAAAAGATTGCTCAGGCAATCTAAGTTCATCTGTTCATGCTGAATGCCTGAACAGACTTCTATTCACAAAGGGGAAGAAAAGTGTGGATTGTGGGGACAATTTACTATGCTTTCATTAAGGCCATAGACATTGTAGGCAGAAAATGATTGGGTGGATCTGAGCAGAATAACACTGTTAGTATGGAAAACTCAAGACAAGAAACACAAAATTTTTTCTCAATTACCTAAGTAATTCAAGCCAAAACAGGTATTATGCCTGAAGAATACCGGATAATTATAGCTGTTCTAACCTACCCAGTATGACTGAAACCTCCTTAAAAGGGCCCAATGTGTAAGATTTGTGCCTGAAAGCATGACTTCTTCACCTTTGAATCTATTTATCTACAAAAGGAATGCGAATGTGTGGGACTAGACAGCTCCCTCTTGAACACATATCTATCTGCGGAGGCAAGTCATTGCCATGGAGATCAATTTTAATTTCCACCCATTTATCTGCTCTCCTTTCTGTGTTACTCAGACAGTAGAATGGAAAGAGAAACTGGACCAAACCACTCCAGCCCTCAAATCCTTTCCCTTCTAAGGCCTGTGAGTACAAATGTTGGGACATATGGCCTTCTTCAGTTCAAAGTTTGAGCCATCCCCTTTAGTCAGCCAGTGTTTCTTTATTCTCTAAGGTCATGTCTCTAAACAATGAACTATGGCCAAAAGTAAAGGTGACGTTACGGGATGGTGCCTCACCTAGAAAAGGTACTCGACAGATACAACATGGCTTTCTCTGAGGCGACACTGCCTTCCATAACCAACACTACATTCAATTTCTTCTCCTTAAAGCTTCATCACAACTGTGAAATTCTCTCTTACCATAGCTCACTGATAAACAACTCAGACATAAAACCAGTTCAGTTTTATTACCACAAAAACGCTACACCACAAGTTTGTAAAGATACTGGATTTAGTTTCGACCACAGTCAATTGGCTCCTTTGTATACAATGAAACAGCCTGACATGTCCAACTAAAGCCCAATCATGGGTGGGAGGATCAAAGACTCAGACATGCTTGGAACAAGTAAATTTCTGAATGAATATCTTAGAACAAACATCCCTGAGGCCCATTATACTGTTACTTTTTTACAAAAAAAAAAATCACATAACTTGCACTAAAGCAATATTTAACTCTGTGGGGGGAAAAGGGAAATGAAATTATTTTTTAAAATTTATTTTCTCCAAATAATTCCATTTCCTTGTGTGATACTTTCATTAAGGAAAATGTCTGCATTACTTATAGCCTATATACTTTTTCTATTTTAAACTAAATTTTTAATTAGAAAACCATATGAAGCAAAAAAGAAAAAAACAACAATGGCTGGTCCAAAGGTAGTGAGTTATCTCAATTGATTGTTCAGTCAACTACATATTGAACTTTTTGTTCTATTCTTTCTCCCCTTGTCACTATTGTATTTGACTACACTTAAAAAAAGAAGAGGCCGGGCACAGTGGCTCACACCCGCAATCCCAGCATTTTGAGAGGCCAAGGCGGGTGGATCATCTGAGGTCGGGAGTTCGAGACCAGCCTGATCAATGTGGAGAAACTCCATCTCTACTAAAAATACAAAATTAGCCGGGCGTGGTGGTCCATGCCTGTAATCCCAGCTACTCGGGAGGCTGAGGCAGGAGAACTGCTTGGGGAGGCGGAGGTTGCGGTGAGCCAAGATTGTGCCACTGCACTCCAGCCTGGGCAACAAGAGCAAAACTCCGTATCAAAAAAAAAAAAAGGAAAGAAAGAGAGAAAGAAAGAAAGAAAGAAGAAAAAACGACAACAACAAAATCAGACTTCCCCAAATTATTTCATATTTTCATGGAAGAAAAAACTGTAATGCACATTTTCCGATTTCAAACAAAATCAAAAATTTTCATTCAAAATCTCATGTAGAAAAAGGGAAAACAAAGTCAAAAATTTCATCTTCCTCAATTCTATTTTCTCAAAAAGTATTTTCCATTAGGAAAAATATTTGTAATACTTAAATACTGTAGACCTTTCCCTCTTAAACAAATTAAAAACTTAATTAGAAAATGTCATAGACTTAAATATTAACTGCATATATCTTAGTACAAAACACATCTAACTCTCATGAAAGAGGTTAAAATACACATCCGCATATAAACCTGCACCTTCCTGCACCACCCTCCATTTAAAGTGTGATTAAGCCAGACATGACAATTATCCTAGTTCTACAGGCCTACATCAAATGTGAAAAATAAATGTCTCATATGACTCATATGTTCTTTATACTGGAGATATTTTCTGCCACTAGATCACAATTGTATTTCATGGGCTAAAAGAACACTGTAACCATCTTTAATGGTGCTTTAATTTATCTATTTTGAGGAGCAAAAGGAAGTGAAAAGAATACAAGAAACTGAGATATATATAGATAGATTTATATATATATATATATAATTCAGTCCCAAATTATCTGCATATGTGACAGTCCCCTTGAGTGAAGAGTTATTTGTTAACTTACCTGTTCAAAGCAAACAAGACAAATATAAAACAATCTATATTCCCCACTGGTGCAAAAAAAACAGTGATTTCAACATTTCGAAGATGTTGTTTATCTGAATAAGCAATAATTCTAGGACTATTTAAAGAAACGTATCATTAATACCTGAACTTCTGAATCAAAAGAAAAGAGATTCTGTCTTCCATCTCCTCTACTGAGTTTGTTTAGTTGTTCGGTTTCTCTTCCATACTAAAATTTAAAGAAGTATGTATGTTACTTAATTTCCTTCAAAACAGTGTTAAATACTATTTAAATGTATAGTTTATGTGAAACTATCAATCTGTCACAGCTTCAAAAATATACCATTCATCCTGTAGTCAGTACAAAACAGGAATGCAAGAGACTCTGGATGCAAAGGAGAAATAAACAAAAGAGAAATCACCATAGTTTTCATAGCCATTATGTTAGCTATAGAATATTATATGCAATTCTGATTCCATCACTTTGGGAAATACCTAATGGAGCTGCACAATCCAGGATGACAAAGATTGAGAGGGAATGCAACTAAAATCTATAAAATCATTTTATAAAATCCTAGATA
>NW_026652282.1:99823147-99825312 GCF_009828535.3 Hylobates moloch | reverse complement strand
GGCTTGGTAAAAAAGAAAGAAAAAATAAGACCATGCAACCATAGTTGGTTCACATTAAACTGTGACTCTCCGTAAAATACACGGAAGTAACCTGCGCTGAATACCACCACACAAGGAAAATAAGTCTCCTCCTTTTCTCAAGCATGCTGATACATTCTTTTACTTTACCACCTTCTCTGTCATGGCAAAAGAAATGACATACTACCCTTTTCAAATCCCTCAGCATTAATTTCAAGAAATGCTCATGAATCAATAATTTTCCACTGCATGGTCATTATTCAAGAAGGAACCAAGAAAGTTCCTCCTTCTCATCTTTGAAGTCTAGGAAAGGATGAAATTAAACTGCTGTATCAAGTCATAAAGATTTATACATTTGAAAATATTTGGGAGGCGGTATCATAAATAGATGAGGTGCTTGAGCATGGTGGCTCACGCCTGTAATCCCAGCACTTTGGGTGGCTGAGGTGAGCGGATCACTTGAGGTCAGGAGTTTGAGACCAGCCTGGCTAACATGAAGAAACCCCATCTCTGATAGAGACAGGAGACAGCCAAGGATCCCCAGCGAAACCTTCAATCTGTGAGGTAGGAAACCTACTAGCAGGACTCTCTCTCACTTTAGTGAGAGTTATTTTTCCTTTTCACCCAGTAAATTCCACTTCTCACCCTTCTATGCGTCCACAAGCCTAATCTTTCCTGGTTATGTGACAAGAACTGGTTTTAACTGAACTAAGGAGAAAGTTATACAACATCTCTACTAAAAATACAAAAATTAGCCAGGCATGGTGGTGGGTGCCTCTAATCCCAGCTACTCTAAGCAGGAGAATTGCCTGAACCCAGGAGGTGGAGGTTGCAGCAAGCTGAGATTGCGCCACTGCACTCCAGCCTGGGCAACATAGTGAGATTCTGTCTCAAAAAAAAAAGAAAAGAAAAAAATGTTTTAAATGATAATAAAAATAAAAATATGAGGGAAGCACTACAAAGAAAGGTCAATCCAGAAATTGTGTGTGTCTCGTTCTTCCAGTAAGAAAGCTCTTCTTTATATATATGAATATATAAGAATTCATATATATGAATACATAATCATATATGAATATATAATATATAATCATACATATAAGCACACTTTATTCACATAGATCTTTGTACTTTTTAAAAAGTGTTTTCTCATTTGTTAGAATTTTTTAATTTATCTTTTTAGAGATGAGATCTCACTGTGCTGCCCAGGCTGGAGTGCACTGGCTAATCCCACAGGCGTGATCATATCTCACTGCAATGTCAAACTCCTGGGCCCAAGCAATGCTCCTGCCACAGGCTCCTGAGTAGCTGGCACTACAGGCACAAAACATCATGCCCTAAAGGTATTTTCTCATTTGATCCTCACAACAATCTTGTTTGATAGACTATACAGATATTACTAATCCCACTTCACAGTTCTGAAAATGAAGATTTAGGTAAATTGAGGGTGCTGAACTAACATCACTTTCCTCCTAATCAGCCCATTGTTCTTCTAGTCCATCACACCACCCTGGCTCTGTAATAATGACTTCTGTTCCATAGTCAATTGACTTCCCATTCAGATCATCTCTCTGCCCTCTACTTCCCACCCTGTTTCTGTCTGTGTCCCCTCAGTAACTCATATCAACAAACATTCATTAAGTCCCTACTGTGTGCAGAACCCTGTAATTATTATAGAAGAAACAGAAATGAGTAAGAGATGGTCCCTGTAATCCCAAAAGGAACGTGTAGAATAAACCAAAATTAGAATGTGACTCAGTTGTATGAAAGAAGGAAAAGCAAAATGGTTAGCACAGGAGAGGTGGAGCTTAATTCTACTTGGTAGTCATGAGGGTGAGGAAGGAAACACAAAACTTTTCACGGCAGAAGTAGCCTTTAAGCTGAGTCATAAAAGATAAGGTTCAAACGGGAATAGAAGGAGAAATTATATATAGCAAGAAGAGGAAAAAAATGTAAGGCAAGCCATATATGTGTGAAACGCCTTAGAATGCTTAGCCTGGTGTGACCAGAGCACAGAATACACAAGGGGGTTCAGGAGGGATGAGGCTAGAAAGTACAGGGAGGCCAAATCACTATGGGCCTTCAATGTCCTGGCAAAAGCTTTAGAGTTCACTCTGTAAGACAATAAATAAAGAGCCAAAAGATTTGGA
>NW_026652282.1:99819613-99823137 GCF_009828535.3 Hylobates moloch | reverse complement strand
AGGAGGTGGAGGTTGCAGCAAGCTGAGATTGCGCCACTGCACTCCAGCCTGGGCAACATAGTGAGATTCTGTCTCAAAAAAAAAAGAAAAGAAAAAAATGTTTTAAATGATAATAAAAATAAAAATATGAGGGAAGCACTACAAAGAAAGGTCAATCCAGAAATTGTGTGTGTCTCGTTCTTCCAGTAAGAAAGCTCTTCTTTATATATATGAATATATAAGAATTCATATATATGAATACATAATCATATATGAATATATAATATATAATCATACATATAAGCACACTTTATTCACATAGATCTTTGTACTTTTTAAAAAGTGTTTTCTCATTTGTTAGAATTTTTTAATTTATCTTTTTAGAGATGAGATCTCACTGTGCTGCCCAGGCTGGAGTGCACTGGCTAATCCCACAGGCGTGATCATATCTCACTGCAATGTCAAACTCCTGGGCCCAAGCAATGCTCCTGCCACAGGCTCCTGAGTAGCTGGCACTACAGGCACAAAACATCATGCCCTAAAGGTATTTTCTCATTTGATCCTCACAACAATCTTGTTTGATAGACTATACAGATATTACTAATCCCACTTCACAGTTCTGAAAATGAAGATTTAGGTAAATTGAGGGTGCTGAACTAACATCACTTTCCTCCTAATCAGCCCATTGTTCTTCTAGTCCATCACACCACCCTGGCTCTGTAATAATGACTTCTGTTCCATAGTCAATTGACTTCCCATTCAGATCATCTCTCTGCCCTCTACTTCCCACCCTGTTTCTGTCTGTGTCCCCTCAGTAACTCATATCAACAAACATTCATTAAGTCCCTACTGTGTGCAGAACCCTGTAATTATTATAGAAGAAACAGAAATGAGTAAGAGATGGTCCCTGTAATCCCAAAAGGAACGTGTAGAATAAACCAAAATTAGAATGTGACTCAGTTGTATGAAAGAAGGAAAAGCAAAATGGTTAGCACAGGAGAGGTGGAGCTTAATTCTACTTGGTAGTCATGAGGGTGAGGAAGGAAACACAAAACTTTTCACGGCAGAAGTAGCCTTTAAGCTGAGTCATAAAAGATAAGGTTCAAACGGGAATAGAAGGAGAAATTATATATAGCAAGAAGAGGAAAAAAATGTAAGGCAAGCCATATATGTGTGAAACGCCTTAGAATGCTTAGCCTGGTGTGACCAGAGCACAGAATACACAAGGGGGTTCAGGAGGGATGAGGCTAGAAAGTACAGGGAGGCCAAATCACTATGGGCCTTCAATGTCCTGGCAAAAGCTTTAGAGTTCACTCTGTAAGACAATAAATAAAGAGCCAAAAGATTTGGAGAAGGCAAATGATTGACCCAAACTATATCTTAGGAAGTTGAACTGGAGATAGACAAGAAATCAGGAGGCATAAAAGTGCAACTTTGGGCCAGCGATGATAAAAGGGAGAACCGGAGAAAGGGCAATGAAAATAGGAGGTAAGAGGTTAAGAGGCACCTTAGAGCCAGACTCAAAGGGACTTGATAAACATTTAAATATTGGCACTAAGCAAGAACAGGGCACTGAAGAGGATTCTGAGCTTTCTAGTGTAGATGTTTCGGAAGATGGAGATGCCATCAATCAAGATAGAAAAATGCCGAGGTTCATTTTCTTTCCTTTTTTTTTTTTTTTTTTTTTTTTTGTGATGGAGTCTCACTCCATCACCCAGGCTGGAGTGTAGTGGCACCATCTTGGCTCACTGCAACCTCTGACTCCCGGGTTCAAGCAATTCTCCTGCCTCAGCCTCCTGTGTAGCTGGGATTACAGGTGCGTGCCACCACACCTGGCTAATTTTTGTATTTTTAGTAGAGATGGGGTTTCGCCATGTTGCCTAGGCTGGTCTCGAACTCCTGACCTCAAGTGATCCATCTGCCTCAGCCTTACAAAGCGCAGGGATTATACACATGAGCCACCGCACCCAGTCACTTTTTCTTTTCTTTTTTGTAGACAGGGTCTTGCTCTGTCACCCAGGCTGGAGTGCAGTGGTGCAATCACAGCTCACTGCAGCTTCAACCTCCTAGACTCCAGTGATCCTCCCACTTCAGCCTCCAGAGTAGCTGGGACCACAGGAATGTGCCACCATGCCTGGGCAATTTTTGTATTTTTTTGTAGAGACGGGGTCTCTTTGTTGCCCCGGCTGATGAACTCATAGGCTCAAGTGATCGTCCTGCCTCAGCCTCTCAAAGTGCTGGGATTACAGGCATGAGCCACCACAGCCAACCATCTGGGGTTCTTAGTAGTCTATCAATAACCCTCTTAGAAAAAGAGAAGGATTACCTCAATGGCCTTACCTGAACAACATCAATGCAGGCGTCCAAGTAGATGCAACCTTTCGATTCTTTTGAATTTTTCTCATCTTTATAGGAATTGAGAATATATGAACCGTCAGGAAGTTGGGTCAAGTAAAAATATCGTCTCTTGAATACCTACATGGGGAAAACCCAGCAATGATATATTTGTTACATATACACTGCATTTGAATAGTTTCTTTGAACTAAAAACCTCAAAGGCTTGCCAGGCATTGTGCCTGGACAATCTTCAGACAACCCTGACAAGATGTTAGGAATTATCATTATCTTCATTTTTCTAAGATAGTGAATGAAAATCACATGATTTACCCTCAGTTAATCAAATATTTAGAGAACAATAATTAAGACTTAACACTTTGAAATGTATAAAGCATTTTGATATCTGAATCTCCTGACCCTTTCCCTATAGCACTTTTCCCATTTAACTGCAAACCATGATTAGATCCTTTTTTTTTTAGCTTGACTTTTCATTACTTTTATTTTAAAACTATAATGATGGCAACAGAATACATTAACATGCATTTCTTTTTATTATTATTATTATTATTATTATACTTTAAGCTTTAGGGTACACGTGCACAATGTGCAGGTTTGTTACATATGTATACATGTGCCATGTTGGTTTGCTGCACCCATTAACTCGTCATTTAGCATTAGGTATATCTCCTAATGCTGTCCCTCCCACCTCCCCCCACCCCACAACAGTCCCCGGAGTGTGATGTTCCCCTTCCTGTATCCATGTGTTCTCCTTGTTCAATTCCCACCTATGAGTGAGAACATGCGGTGTTTGGTTTTTCGTCCTTGCGATAGTTTACTGAGAATGATGGTTTCCAGTTTCATCCATGTCCCTACAAAGGACATGAACTCATCATTTTTTATGGCTGCATAGTATTCCATGGTGTATATGTGCCACATTTTCTTAATCCAGTCTATCGTTGTTGGACATTTGGGTTGGTTCCAAGTCTTTGCTATTGTGAATAGTGCCGCAATAAACATACGTGTGCATGTGTCTTTATAGCAGCATGATTTATAGTCCTTTGGGTATATACCCAGTAATGGGATGGCTGGGTCAAATGGTATTTCTAGTTCTAGATCCCTGAGGAATCGCCACACTGACTTCCACAGTGGTTGAACTAGTTGACAGTCCCACCAACAGTGTAAAAGTGTTCCTATTTCTCCACATCCTC
>NW_026652282.1:99804629-99819513 GCF_009828535.3 Hylobates moloch | reverse complement strand
TTTGATGGGATTGTTTGTTTTTTTCTTGTAAATTTGTTTGAGTTCATTGTAGATTCTGGATATTAGCCCTTTGTCAGATGAGTAGGTTATGAAAATTTTCTCCCAATTTGTAGGTTGCCTGTTCTTTTAATTTGGTTTCTATTACCACGAATCCAAGAATAAATATAAAAAGCATATATATACATATATACATATACCCACATTATGTATTTCCATCTCACCTACACATGTACTCATCTACACTGTACCACTGTCTTTGCTTCTGAAAGTCCAGTTTACAGGGCACTCACAGGGAAGCACAGAGTCATTAGTTGCCTGCCAGTTGTTGTTGAGTGCCCCAAGTGCTGAGCTTTAAATCAACAGGCCTAATGGAACTGAGCCATTTGTTTGGAGTTAGGGATTCACCATAGTTAAGGAGTAGCCTGTTGCTACAACTCACAGCAAAGCCCACAGGAACAGGAAAAGGTTGGGGACTGCCTGATGAGTTCATGCTGTCCCTCTATTCTCCCCTAAAAACAGACTTTGAGAGTCTGATAAAAGAGGCGAGAAAAGGGATTAGGAGCTCTCTGATGAATTGATGCTTCTTTCAATAAGTCACAAACTGCAGGCTATGTCAAGCAATTGTCACAGTGAAAGGCAGAGCTTATTCAAGTTGCAATTTCCGAGGATGACAGATCTGAAGTCACTTCAGGGTGAGATGGGAAGAGAAGCTAGGAAATAGACTCCTGGTGATTACTCAGGAAATGCATTCCTATGCATATTGTCTTATTCAAAGAAAATTTAAGCTTCTCATTTTTAATCACCCATCTGATTATCCAATATGATCCCTGATCATTTTGAGAACTTTAATTATGGAAAGAGTATTATTTGGCAAGGTCATTCTTGCCAACAACTTAACGTCTGGCAAAGTACCTGAAACATCAATTTATTTCTCCATAGCATGACCAAGCAAAATATATAAAAGCCTTAAGGGGCATTTCTTTTTAGAAAAACCAGTAAAAATAAATAACATTGATAGTTATTTTTGACTTGTATAAATATCATTGATTTTTTTAATGAATGACGAAAATATATAACAGTGTAAGGAATACCCTAACAGGTTAGACTGATAAATGCTACAGCTTCTCTCTCAGGAAGAGGCCACGTGGGCTATGTGCTATCAACAGAAAAGAGTCCTAGCAGAAAACATCAGCTTGTTTTGCAATGCCAGCCAATTAAATGTTATTGTATTAGTATACAAAGGAACAGAAAGAGAATGTGTGGGTATATTTATATCTTTCATATATTTACATATCTCATATATGTGAGAATATATACATATATTCTTGTATTCAATTAATCCACATTTAAGTTTGCTGGAAGAAATCTAGATTAATATTAAAGGAAAATGTTAATCATAATGATGATTATATATGTATGTTTGCTTATTTTCTTTATTTTTATTTTTATTTTTGGTAGAGACAGGGTCTCCCTATGTTGCCCACGCTGGTCTCGAACTCCTGAGCTCAAGGGATCCTTCTGCCGCAGCCTCCCCAAAGTGAGCCACCCTGCCCAGCCTGTTTGCTGATTTTCATGACAATGGTTCACATCTCTCATTAAAATGATGGGAATAGAAGGCTTAAAATTCCATGCTGAGATCACTTCAAATGAATAACATGTAATGAACACTAACTGTGTAACACATTGCTTTTTAAAGTTATCACAATAATTATCTATAACAAAATTAGAATACATCTTTCAGGCTAAAAGTAACATGAAAAAAATAATATGAAAAAATTTAGATTTGAATTGTTCAAATCTAAAACTGAAATTCTGCCGCTTCAGTGGTACAGCCTATAGAATCCACTTGCAGAGTCAACAGCCAGCAACAAAGACAGAGGCAGAAGAAGAAAAAATACAGAGCAAAACATGTGTGACATACAGTCAAATTATAGTCTGGGAAATTTTTTTTTCACATACAGCTGCCTCACCAAGCAAAGAAATTCTGTGGCAGCCACCACTTCCAATATTAGCAAAGCACATCATTACAATGGAGATGGAAAGGGATATGAAATTACAGCAAATCACTTCCTGTAACATTGCAATTATATCTAAATGTGACACTAGGGTAGGTAGCTTATGAATCTGGGGAGAGAACACGATGCCTGAAAGAGCACTCAGAAAGAGCAGTTGCCTGAAAGTCTTATGATACAATTTCAGCCAGTATCTCCTGCTAACCAGCAGTGAAATTGTCCTCAAGACTCTGCTTCTCTCAGTTTACTCACTTGTAAAATGATGAGATCAGATGAGATGATCTGTAAGATCATATTCTTCCACAATCTACGAATAATTTCATTCAACTTGAACAAATAACACAGCAGCCTTCCTAGCCTGGAAGCTACTCTCCCCACGTGATTTCTCATACACTAGAAACACAGTTTGGACAGTAAGGAATATTTTTAAAAGTCATCTCTATGTAGAAATCAGACTCTGCCCAACAACAAATTGTAAGATCTTTTCTCATTCTAATATTTTATGATACATGTTGGGTTTCAACTTCTGAGAAGCTTTTAAGATATCTTTTGCAGAGAAGAAAGGAATATACTAAATCTCTCCCATGGAAATCAAAGGGAAATCAGAAACATAACTTCCTAGACATTTAAAAAATCTCCACAATGCAGTTATTTAGGGTATAAGTTTATATGTATTTTTTTACATTTCTAAAAGAAGACAGGTGTTAACGACTATATAGAATAATGGTAATTACTCTGTATCATACCTGTCATTTGAAGGCTGCAAGTCTTTTGTAACCAATAGCTAATTCTTTTAATGCCTCTTGGGGCATTAAATTATCCACATTTTACGTAACAGCAAACTGAGGGACCAAGAGCTCATTCAAATTCACACAGGCGGCCAGGAGCGGTGGTTCATGCCTCTAATCCCAACACTTTGGGAGGCCGAAGCGGGTGGAACATCTGAAGTCAGAAGTTCGAGACCAGCCTGGCCAACATGGTGAAACCGTCTCTATTAAAAATGCAAAAATTAGCCAGGCGTGGTGGCGCACCCCTGTAATCCCAGCAACTCGGGAGGCTGAGGTGAGAGAATTACTTGAACCCGGGAGGTGGAGGCTGCAGTGAGCCGAGATCACACCACCGCACTCCCGCCTGGGCGAGAGAGCAAGACCCCGTTTCAAAACAAAACAAAAAAAGGTTCACACAGGCAAGTCACTGATAGAACTGGAATCAGAATAGGATAATGGCTACAAAGAGAACCTTGCCCAAATCCTCCAATGGCTTCCCATCTTACTTTACATTAAGATCTAAATCCTCACTATAGCCCAGAACACTGCACAGGATTTGGCCTCAGATTACTTCTTGGATTCTATTTCTTCTCTCTCTCTCTCTCTTTTTTTTGAGATGGAGTCTCATTCTGTCTCCCATGCTAGAGTACAGTGGCGTGATCTCAGCTCACTGCAAGCTCTACCTCGTGGGTTCACGCCATTCTCCTGTCTCAGCCTCCTGAGTAGCTGGGACTACAGGCACCCGCCACCACGCCCGGCTAATTTTTTTGTATTTTTAGTAGAGACGGGGTTTCACCATGTTAGCCAGGATGGTCTCGATCTCCTGACCTCATGATCCACCTGCCTCGGCCTCCCAAAGTGCTGGGATTACAGGCATGAGCCACCGCGTCTGGCCTTCCTTGGACTCTATTTCTAATCTTTCTGCTCCAGCTACACTGGCTTATCTGCTGTTACTCAAATATCTCAAGTAAGCTCCTTCGGGTCTCTGTACTTCCTGTTTCCTCAGCCTAGAATCCTCTTTCTTCACTATCCACACAGTTTACTTTCTTACTCCTTTCAGGTCTTTGCTTGAATCTCCCCTCCTCTGGGAGGCCTTCCGTACCACCTGCCCTCATCATAGCACCCAGTTATGTCTTTTTCATGGAGTGATCCCTATATAAATATGTTATTCATCTATCTGTTTTATTTGCCGTCTCTTTCTAGCCCATGAAGTTTCATGTTTCATCTACTGCTGTTATCCCCCAGTACCTATAACAATGCCTGGACTCAATAAAATGTTTCAAAATGAATAAACAATGAATGAATAATCCCATTTCCAGCACAGATTCTCCAGCAGATTCTCCAGTGGTTTCATCCAACAGAATTGTGTTTCTCCGTAATGCCCACACTCTTCTTCCTCCTCCTCCTTGTCTTTATTATTTTTGTTAGATGGTGAACACAGCGAAAATGCCCCACCTTACTCAGTGAGGAACATGGATCCTGAAGAGTGGCCCGTTTAGACCACCCACAACAATAAAACAGAGAGCAAGCCAAAGGATTTGATTCTATAGGATCAGGTCCTGCTAACTCTGCTGAAGGCCCCAAGCTGTTGGAATGACGAACTTTTTTTTTTTTTTTTTTTCAGAGACAGAGCCATGCTCTGTTGCCCAGGCTGTAGTGCAGTGGTGTGATCTTGGCTTACTGCAACATCTGCCTCCCGGATTCAAGCAATTCTCCTGCTTCAGCCTCCCGAGTAGCTGGGATTACAGGTGCATGCCACCACGCCTGGTTAATTTTTTTTCTTTTTTGTATTTTTAGTAGAGATGGGGTTTCACCATGTTGGCCAGGCTGGTCTTGAACTCCTAGCCTCAAGTGATCTACCCACCTCAGCCTCCCAAAGTGCTGGGATTACAGGTGTGAGCTACTGTGCCTGGTCAGATGACAACCTTTTTGAACCCCTTCTGGAGCAGGAACAAAGGCCTTTTGTCATTCAGCTGCATCAAAGATTAAACATAGGAAGGAAAGTTGGAGCACTTAGTATCCTCAAAGTAGGAAAACGGCTGGGGGTGGCGGCTCAGGTCTGTAATCCCAGCACTTTGGGACGCCGAGGCGGGTGGATCACCTGAGGTCAGGAGTTCGAGACCAGCCTGGCCAACATGGTGAAACCCTGTCTCTACTAAAAATACAAAAATTAGTCGGGCGTGGTGGTGCATGCCTGTAATCCCAGCTACTTGGGAGGCTGAGGCTGGAGAAGTGCTTGAACCCAGGAGGCAGAGGCTGCAGTGAGCAGAGATTGCACCACTGCACTCCAGCCTGGAAGACAGAGCGAGATCCTGTGTCAAAAAAAAAAAAAAAGAAAGAAAGAAAAGAAAGTAGGAAAACCTTTAATCACTTTATACAACAAATCCCAAGAGTGTTTACCTATTGTGTGTTACCTAGAGGGGTAATTATTTACTGCTAAATTGCATGAACCAGAAGCCCTTAGAAAGGATACTTCAAAGATTTACAGGCAGAGTAGGTAGGCCAGGAGCAATGTAGAAATGATGTGGGGGAACTTGCCTAATGTCTCAGACAGAACACAATGGAAGAGCCAGCAAGGAAAAGGAGAAAGCAGGAGAGACAGAGACATACTGGGTCTTAGAACTGTTCTGCACAAAAATGAAAGAAACAATGGGGAAAAAAAACCACAGGACTTAGAAAAGTGAGTTGCAGTAATGACACCAGAATGCCAGGAACTTCATCCTGCTAAAGAACCCCTACCACTACGTTGGCAACCTGATATATATCTCACCTCTCTCCATCATGTCATTTACAGTCCTATCAAGTTTGTTTGTTTGTTTGTTTTTCTTTTCAAGATGAAGTCTCACTCTGTTGCCCAGGCTGGAGTGCAGTGGCACAATCTCAGCTCACTGCAACCTCAGCCTCCTGGGTTCAAGCGATCCTCCCACCTCAGCCTCTCAAGTGGGTGGGACTACAGGTGTGTGTCACCATACCCAGCTAAGCTTTTTGTATTTTTAGTGGAGACAGGGTTTCACCATGTTGCCCAGGCTGGTCTCAAACTCCTGACCTCAAGTGATCCTTCTGGCTTGGCCTCCCAAAGTGCTGGCATTACAGGCATGAGCCACCACACCCGGCCCAAAGTTTTAATAAATGACACTGTCCTACCCACTGAGAAACTGAGTAAAAATCAAATAGCTTTTCTTAAATAATTCTACTATATCTGGGCACTGAAGAGTTCTTCAACTATTTGATTTAAAGCCAAGTCTAGTAGGAGGGGTCTACAATCTACCTTTCTCATTACAGATAAATTATTTTATCAGATGTATTTCAGCACGGCATGACACTGCTCAAATAATCAATGACTCTCAATTACTCACATAATAAGGCACACATGCCAGATACTGGCATTCAAGGCCCTCCCACAATCCTAATAATATAAAATAACAACAATTGCTAACATCTGTGGGGTGCTTTGTGCATTACGGTCTCTGGTTAAGTGCTTTCCTTGTATTATTTCATTGAATCCTAGTAACAATTTGTGTGGTCATTACTGTTATGCCCTCCATATTACAGAAGAGAAATGGAGGCACAAGGTGATACCAAAGGACCAAATCAACTTCATCTCCCATGACTACTGAGCTTCACCTAACCATTCTGCCTTATACATATTGCCTGGCACACTTTCTCCTTTCTGATTCACTTCCTTCGAGGCCCCGCCTTCTTCAAGAAGCCTTCTCTGACCCCAGGCCACAATGATCTAGATTCATGTAGCACTTGGTCACTGTACCATCTTTAAACAATTATTTTTATTGTGTGTCTCACCTCCCCAAAAAGGTGGTTTTTTGTTTTGTTTTGTTTTTTTGAGACAGAGTCTCACCATGTTGCCCAGGCTGGAGTGCAATGGTGCGATCTCAGCTCACCGCAACCTCTGCCTCCCGGGTTCAAGAGATTCTCGTGCCTCAGCCTCCCGAGTAGCTGATATTACAGGTGCACACCATGACGCCTGGCTAATTTTTGTATTTTTAGTAGAGACAGCGTTTCACTATGTTGGCCAGGCTGGTCTCGAACTTTTGACCTCAAGTTATCAGCCCACCTCGGCCTCCCAAAGTGCTGGGATTACAGGTGTGAGCCGCCGTGCCCAGCCCACCTTCCCAAAAAGGTTTTAAGCTCTACATCTGACACTTCTCTCTACCCTCCACAATGCTAATACCTTGTATTAACAAGCCATTCAATATCTATTTGGTAGCCAGGCATGGTGGGATGCACCTGTAGTCCCAGGTACTTGGGAGCCTGAGGCAGGAGGATCGCTTCAGCCCAGGTATTGGAGGCTGCAGTGAGCTATGATTGTGCCACTGCACTCTAGCCAGGGCAATATAGTAAGACCTTGTCTCTGAAAAAATTAAATGAAAAAATTATCTATTTGGTCATGAATTTGTTGATACCCAATAGTGTCTGACACATAGGAAGCACCTAATAAATGGTTTTTGAGAAGTAATATGAATGAGAGAAAACAAAACATAAAAAACAAATTAGTGAAAAAATCTCTTACACATAATAAATGAATGCAATCCATTTGTTAGCTGTAAGAGATAGTCTGGTAGATTTGAGAATACAATTGGACTAACATATCAAAAATAAAATATTTTCTCTTCCTTTTGTTCTAACACACATAGTGACCTTGACCTCCCAGCAATTATTTTAATATTGTATGTGCTTTCTTAGGTCAAATCCTCATTTGATTTGATGGTCTCCCACTGCAGAGGAGGAAAAATCCCTCCTGGAAGAGTTAAGGATTTAAGGACTTTTGGACTCTGGATATATAACAAATGGCTCTTTTTGTGCCAAAAAAATTTTAAAGGGCACTAGAAGTGAGTCATACATCAACCAGTTGAACTTGCAACCCCGATATCATATCAAGGCACTTCAGTGTTTAATTGCTGAGAATGGGGAGGAGAGAGCTAGAGGAATGTGACCAAATTGAGCCAAAAAGATGCATAAAGGTGGGTGTCCCAGGAGTTGGCCAAGAATCTGCAGCAATTTTTTTAAAAATGAAAAACCACCCTGAAGATTAAATTCCTCCATATATCATTATATCTCTTAGGAGAAACAGTTCTAAATACCAGGGGAAGGCTATGTCCAATATCACAGCTATCTAAGCCCACATTAAATTCCTTCATTGATATGAAAAGAAGTTGAATAAAGCAGATGTCTCTAGCAGCTACTTGCGAAAGACAGAATGTAAATGAATAGGGGTCTGTTAGGATTGTGGTTTCTGTCTAAAGGATCATGTATTCTCTATGACATCTTAAAACTTCTTTCTAATACTTTTCCAGGAATTCAAGAGTGGCAGCAAGGTACATCCTCATTAACTAGAAACCACCAATTGACGAAATTAATCACTATGATAAAGCTTGTCCTGTTTTAACTTGAATACCAAGAACAAAGCAAATTACAAGTGCTAAATGTTCACTGCACCCAAACAACCAACAGAGCGTTGGTTTTTGTTTTTTGGGGGTTTTTTGAAAAAAAAAAAAAAAAAAAAAAAAAGGGATGAGGTCTCGCTTTGTGCCCAGGCTGGAGTGCAGTGGCACAATCATAGCTCACTGCAGCTTCAAACTCCTGGGCTCAATTCAAACTCCTGGGCTCAAGTGATCCTCCTGACTCAGCCTCTTAAGTAGCTGGGATTACAGGCACATGCCACCACACCCAGCACAACAGAGCTTCTGCAAGAACTGCATGATGCATCTTCTTCAGTGAGAGGAAGTGCTTGGGCACGGAGCACTGTGACTCGTGGAGTGATGCACATTATTCGAAGCTTTCCTGTAGCCCAGGCTCCTCAGGGCAAGTTTCTCAGCCAACAATGAGGTTATACTCAGCAGGCACTTCTGGGAAAATATGCCCATTTCAGAAGGTGGTGCAGATTATATCTCAACTGACCAGAGCAGGGGGAAAGCTATATATTGAGGAAAATATAAATTTTTATCCTATAAATATGGGGTCCTCTAATCTTCCCATACGAAGAACTCAGCCTAGTTCCTCTACCAGCCCCTCTTTTCCCTACAGCCCATCGACTTGAATGCATTGCAAGTCATTGCAAGAACTATCAACTTGAATGTCCTTGTAAAACTTGCTGGCAAGCTAGCTGGGAAGCTTGAACTGTCTACAGCAACCCATATACAAATTACTATGGCTACATTATTTAGATTGCATTAAAGGCCATGGGGTTGCTTTCTCAAAAGATCTTATAAAGTTGGAATCTTCTAATTCCCTTTTATCAACTGCACTTTGCTGAGTCTCTTCTAATACTCTTTCCTTTGTTTTATTTTTGCCCTTTCTCTCACGATATGATTCCTCCCTTCCTTGCTATTAGAGTCCTCCCTCCCTTCCTTTTTTTTTTTTTTTTGAGACAGAGTGTCACTCTGTCACCCAGGCTGGAGTGCAGTGGCACAATCTTGGCTCACTGCAACCTCCACCTCTTAAACTCAGGTGATCCTCCCACTTCAGCCTCCAGAGTAGCTGGGACTATAGGAGTGCACCACCACGCCTAGCTAACTACTTTTGTATTTTTTGTAGAGGCAAGGTTTCATCATGTTGCTCAGGCTGGTCATGAATGCCTGGGAAGATTCCTGTATTTCTAACAGTCAAAATGTCCAGCAAAACAACTCAGACCTATTTCTAAAATCAGTTTAAAGTTGTGCATAATTTCAAACTTTCCAAAAAACTGATTGTAATTTTTTTTTTTTTTAAGAGATCGAGTATTGCTCTGTCAGTCAGGCTGGAGTACAGTCATGCAATCACAGCTCACTGTAGCTTTGACCTTCCAGGCTCAAGCGATCCTCCCACCTCAGCTTCTCAAGTAGCTGCAAATACAGGCATGCGTCACCATGCCCAGCTAATTTTTTTATTTTTTGAAGAGACAGGGCTCGCTGTGTTGCCCAGGCTAGTTTCGAACTCCCAAACTCAAGCAATCCTCCTGCCTTGGCCTCCCAAAGTGCTAAGATTACAGGCGTGAGCCACTGTGCCCAGCACATAATTTTTAAAATTTAGAAATTTCTTAACGAATAAAGACGCTTAAATGTACCCCTCTCTCTAAAAGGCACCAAGATACCTTGCTTTTATTCCCTAGTAATTCCAGAGGGATCTGCAGGCCAGTGTCAAGCCACAGGACATCAAATAAGCTCAGATAAAACACAGGGAAGAAGCTTGGCTTATGGAGGCTGTTATTTGCCACTGAGTCATGATTAATAATCAGATCTGCTGTTGCTTCCTAGTTAGTCTTCCGTGAGATTGCAGGGGTTATCAAAGCTTGGATTTTCCAAAAAGAAAAGATTCTTTGCTCTCAACTCTGCAAGCTCTGGCCCTGAGGTGCTGGTTGCTAAATCTACCAACGCTTCTTACCAGTGTGGGCTGGAGTTTCTAGCGGGCAGGGAACTCCAGATGCTCTAAGGATAAACCTGCCTCCAGGATTGGGGAAATGACTCAGATAATAGCACACCTGAGTCATCTTCCCATTTGCTTATGAGCTTCATTAGTATTCTTCACTTCAAACATTACCATAGTAGAAAAAAAATACATAGAAACTTTCCTCTCAAACTCTGCCAACCCTTTGTCTCAGTTCTTCTGCCTCTGCCTTTTCCAATTATCCAAGAGCTGGGTCAGCTGCTCACCGCATCTTTAGCTTTAGCCTCCTATGCCTGAAACAATCCAGACTCGATGCAGGAAGAACTTATATGATCCTCCACCCTGTAACAGAGCACTGAAAGGTACAAACCAGACTCTCCCAGTGTGCCCTGGTTCACAGGCCTGGACTTGCGCTTTGGCCCTCACTTCAAGTTCTAGCCTGGAAACTATAAAACTGCTCCCCCTATTCAATCCTCTGCCCCATACACTCACTTGCCCTGTATTGATACAGAAAGAGAACATGAAAAAATGATGTGTCAACATGCAGTTCCAACTAATTTCAATAATGTTGAACTAAATAACAGTTAAAACACTTTTTTTTTTTTGAGATAAGGTGTCACTCTATCACCCAGGCTGGTGTGCAGTGGCACAATCTCGCCTCACTACAGCCTCGACCTCCCAGGCTGAAGTGATCCTCCTACTTCAACGTCCCAAGTACCTGGGACTACAGGGGAGCACCACTTCACATTGCTAATTTTGTTCATTTTTGTAGAGACAGGGTCTCGCTATGTTGCCTAGGCTGGTCTTAAACTCCTGGGTTCCAGTGATCCTCCCACATTGGCCTCCCAAAGTGCTGGGATTACAGGCATGAACTACCACGCCTGGCCCAAAATACAGTTATTAGAGGAAAAAGTAATCTTGGCAAAATGCCTCAGAAGGTTCTAGCTGAACCCTCCTCTGATTCTCCTTCTAGCTGTGACAAATTCTGAAATACAACACTACTGCTATGGCTCAGGAGATGAAATCAGAAGAATAAAGGATATATATTTAGCTCCCAGAAATTCAAAATGGAGATTCATAATTTATAATGGAAAAGAGTGGGGATAAATGAAACTCATAACCAGAAACAGTTCCCAAACCACAATATGGCCTTTGCATTTCAAAGTATTTCCTATTAACTTTTTTTAAGCTGTGTAGTAGCCAAGCATGGTGGCTGATGCCTGTAATCTCAGAATTTTGGGAGGACAAGGTGGGAGGATCACTTGAGTCTAAGAGTTTGAGACCAGCCTGCACAACATAGGGAGACCCCATCTCTACCAAAAACAAACAAACAAAATTAGCTGTGCACGGTGCTATGTGCCTGTGGTCCCAGCTACTTGGGAGGCTGAAGTGGGAGGACTGCTTGAGCCTGGGAGTTTGAGACTGCAGTGAGCCGTGGTCGCGCCACTGCACTCCAGCCTGGGCGACACAGTGAGACTGTCTCAAAAACAAATAAATAAATGATAAAAATAAAGATAAAAGTTGTGTAGCTTCATATCACCAATTAACTTGGTTTATTCCTCTTTTCCTTCCTTTGCCTGATGTTTGGTAGAGGTTTTAAAAAGAAAGAAATAGGCCGAGCACAGTGGCTCACACCTGTAATCCCAGCACTTTGGGAGGCCGAGGCAGATGGATCACTTGAGATCAGGAGTTCGAGACGAGCCTGGCCACATGGTGAGACCCCGTCTCTAATAAAAATACAAAAATTAGCCAGGGATGGTGGCGTGCGCCTGTAATCCCAGCTACACAGGAGGCTGAGGCAGGAGAATGGCTTAAACCCGGGAGGTGGAGGTTGCAGTGAGCTGAGATTGCACCTCTGCACTCCATCCTGATGCAACAGAGCAAGGAGCCATCTCAAAAAAAAAAAAAAAGTTTTTATATGTTAATGATCACACACACACACACACACACACACACACACACACACACACACACAGCCAGAATATGAGCAGCTGAGGATAAAAAGAGGCAAAGCAAAGAGCCTAGCTCAGCTGCAGCAAAACAACAATTAGCTGGAGACAAGTGGCAGCTGTCCCCTTCAGCTGTGGGCTATGTGGTCACCAGGTTGCCTCGGACCCACCACACACTCTATGAATTCATGGCTCCTGCCTGGCCACTGTTAGTGCTAGAGTTTCCAAGCTCAGGGATAAGAAACACACAAGCTGAACAATCAATCTTTGCCTAACTAATTGTATTAGTTTCCTATTGCTGTTGTAATAAATTACCACAAATTTGATGGCTTAAAATAGCACAAATTTATTATCTTATAGTTTCGCAGGTTAGAAGTCTGACATGGGTCTCACTGGGCTAAAATCAAGGTGTCAGCAGGGCTACGTTCCTTTCTGGATGCTGCATGGGAGAATCCATTTTCTTGCCTTTTGCAGCTTCTAGAAGCTGCCTGCATTTCTCGGCCTGTGACTCCTTTCTGTATCCTCAAAGCCAGCAACACAGCATCTCTCTCTGGTCCTCCTCCTGTTCTCACATCTCTTTCCCTGACTGTCCTTACATCTCTTTCCCTGACTGTCCTTTTCTGCCTCCCTCTTCCACTTATGGGGTTCTTGAAATTGCACTGGGCCCACCCGCATAATTGAGGATACCGTCCCTCCTGCCAATTAGTAATTTTAATTCCTCTTTGCCATGTAGGGGACCATTGACTGGTTCCAGGGATTAAGACATAGACATCTTTGAGAGGCCATCAATTCCTCCCATCACATCAATTGATCAATGTGTATTTCACAAATTATGAGGGAAAATGTAAAGCATGTGCTTTTTGGCTTATAATATATGGACTCCTACAAAATTAGAAGTTGTTCGTAAGGCAAATTAAAGTTGAAAGGTATTAAACTAAAGGAATCTGTGGCAAATTATTCTGTAAAGGTATTAATTTCCTAACATCTTATTTTATGAATCCAGATTTTTGCACATTTATTTAATGTGAGGCTAAGGCTTAAATGTGGGTAAAACCATTCATTCCTTCATGCATTTATTTATTTAATTTAGAGACAGCATCTAATTCTGTTGCCCAGGCTGGAGTGCAGTGGTGCGATCATAGCTCACTGCAGCCTCGAACTCCTGGGCTCAAGTGATCCTCCTGCCTTGGCCTCCCAAAGTGCTGGGATTACAGGTATGAGCCTCCTGCCTGGCCCTATTTGAATGTTTTGAGAATGTATAAGAAGGGGAATGCAGTCAAAAACGATACAACCATTTTCTGATAATTCACACAGAAATGTAACCTTCACACGTACATTTCTGAACCTGATAACTGGCAGGAAATATATTGTAATAAACCCTTGAGTCTCATTCAGCTGGCGAGCACTGATAGTATGCTGGTTAAGAGTATAGGCTCTGACATCAGCCTACCTAGGTTCAAATCCTACCTCTGAAACCTTGGAGCTGTGGGACCTTGGGTTAATTATTGAATTTCTTTGAGCTTCACTTTCCAAATCTATAAACTAAGAATAGTTAGCAGTACCTATTGCATAGGGCAGCCATGAGAATTAAACGAGATACAAAATATAAAACACCCACTATGGTGCCTGGTACATGTTAAGTCCTCAATAAATGGGTTCTCTTACTTGCTGAGGCCCATGCTTAGGTGCAAGCGATATACAGGAAGTATCCTACAACTTGGATTCATTATTTTCAGGGCTTGAAAATGAAAGTGAGAACAGGACATGACCACCAAAGGGAAGGCAGCAGGCAAAATATTAAATTAAGATAAAATTTGAGTCTTCCCTTGGTAGATACCCATGGTTTCTACTTGCAGCCTATGTGAAAGATAGAATGACCTTCAATACTTAATGCAAGTGTGAATCATCCTCAGAAAAACCACATGATTTTATATTGAATATCTGAAAGAACAGTTATATTTGGTATCAGAGCATAATTTGTTTTTCTGCTCAGAATCCTCATGTAGTTTGTTTTCCCTTTGGATTTTAATGGCTCTTTACAGCCTCCCAAATAAGTGAACCTCATGTCCAAGGTGTTCAAGGCTCTGCACAATTTTATCCTTTTTTGTAAAAAAAAAAAAAAAAATTATTTATTTTTGAGATACACTCTCCCTCTGTTGCCCAGGCTGGAGTGCAGTGGTACCATCTTGGCTCACTGCAACCTCCGTCTCCTAGGCTCAAGGGATTCTCCCAGGCTCAAGGGATTCTCCCACCTCAGTCTCCTGAGTAGCTGGGACTACAGGTGTGTGCTATCACGCCAGGCTAATTTTTGTATTTTTTGTAGAGATGGGGTTTCATCATGTTGCACAGGCTGGTCTCGAACTCCTGCCCTCAAGCAATCCACCCACCTCAGCCTCCCAAAGAAGGAGGGACTACAGGTGCGAGCTACTGCACCCAGCCCAATTTTATCCTTTTCAACGTTTCAACTTTCATCTCACTTAAACCCCTTATGCAAACTCACTATCCTGCCAAACTACAAAACTTTCTAGTTAGGCTGTTCTGACTGCACTGAAGGACTGCTTTGTATACTAGTTAAAATAGTACATTTCTTGTCTAATCTGGAGGCTGAGACCAGGGACCACATTTTAGATATCTACATATTTCCCCACAGTGACTAATATGTAATAAGTACCTAATTAATATTTGCTAAAGAAATGGATTACTTGTCCTTCCACTCATTAAGGTCATTTCTACATATGAAACTTTGATGCCCATTTTTCTTTTTTTTTTTTTTTTT
>NW_026652282.1:99789317-99804619 GCF_009828535.3 Hylobates moloch | reverse complement strand
CCTCCCGGGTTCACGCCATTCTCCTGCCTCAGCCTCTCCGAGTAGCTGGGACTACAGGCGCCCGCCACCACGCCCGGCTAATTTTTTGTATTTTTAGTAGAGACGGGGTTTCACCATGGTCTCGATCTCCTGACCTTGTGATCCGCCCGCCTCGGCCTCCCAAAGTGCTGGGATTACAAGCGTGAGCCACCGCGCCTGGCCGATGCCCATTTTTCAAAGCTATTTTCCTTCTTCAACTGACAGCCTCCTTTTTAAACATCCTGATTCACCAGATAGTCATTACATTATATGTCTTTAAAAAGTTGCACTTCTAAATTTATCCTGATGTTTTAGATTTTTTAAATTCCATACGTCCATATGTCTGTGAGAATCCTCTCCTTTTTTTTTTTTTTTTTTTTTGCTAGGGCTCTTTGTAAAATAAATATTGTTTCCAGATAGGCTACTTATGCCAATATCGTTAAAATGATGGAATAATATAATAACTACTTCCTACCTTCATGGTTACTGTGATGGTGCTATTTACATTTGCTTTATGCAACCAGCCTTGTTTTATCACACCACCCTTCTGAGAACATAAAGAAGATGAGTCCTGAAATAGAACAAAAATTATCAGTAAAACAACAGCCAGCCTGCCATCTAATTAGCAAAACATTTAGGGGCACAGAATGAGGCCCTGCCCATTTCCTAATTAAAACATAAAGTCCCCTCTTCCCCGTGAGGATTTAAAATAGTTGACTGCAGAATGAAAGGCTCTGTGCTACGCACACAGTAGGCACTCAGTATTTACTGAATGGTATGGGCTCTCTTCTGGGAAATCTTCTGCACTATGTAAACAGTCGAACTGCACCTCGAAATGTCACAGACATCCGGGCCATCTGTCCCAAGAGGAATCTATCAGGCAGGAGAGTCCAGATGAATCACCACACCACATGCCCAACTCAAGAAAAGCAACTCCACAAGCATGTCCCACAGGTGGGGAACATGTTTATGTACAAATCATAGCCCCTCTCACTTGATTTTTTTCCTAAACCCTACTTGAAAGTACAGTAATTAAAAAAAAATTGAAAAGCACCCAGTTTGAAAGCTGGCCACAGATCATTCCAAAATAATTATTTCCTTCATATTTTCTCAAGAAATTCCCTTTGAAATCTTTTTCAGCAAAGTGACGGTGAGGAAACTAGCACAGTTATCCCCACTGTTGCCCCCATTCTTACCTCATCTTTCTCACAGTCTTCATCTATCTCAAATACATGATTAGGAATCTTTTCTGGTCTCAAAGATTTACTGCAAATATAAGAGAACTGTCTTAGACACTAAACAGACCAAAAAAAAAAAAAAAGGAAAAACAACACAAAAACACAACAATAATGACAACAACAGTTAAAGCAAGATGAGCAGATTTCTTTCTTTCACAAACGAGAAAATGGCAAGACATCCTATTGTCCTTTCCAAATTCAGATTCTCCCCTTTGAGTAAACTTACTGTAAGTTTGTGTTTCTGTAAGGACTTCCACATATGTGGCCAGCAGCGAAGACATAACTAAGCCCAGAAACTTAGGGAGGGTAAAAGTTGCTAAGAAACCTGTGCCAGAGCTGTTAGTGGTGGCAGAACTTCTCCTTCCCCCGGTCAAAAAGCAACACAGGCCGGGCATGGTGGCTCACGCCTGTAATCCCAACACTTTGGGAGGCCGAGGCGGGTGGATCACCTGAGGTCAGGAGTTCAAGACCAGCCTGGCCAACAGGGTGAAACTCCGTCTCTACCAAAAATTAAAAAAAAAAATTAGCTGGATGTAGTGGCGGGTGCCTGTGAGCCTAGCTACTCGGGAGGCTGAGGCAGGAGAATCTCTTGAACCTGGGAGGCAGAGGTTGCAGTGAGCCGAGATCGCACCACTGCACTCCAGCCTGGGCAACAAGAGTGAAACTCTGTCTCCAAAAAAAAAAAAAAGCAACAGTGTAATTCTGGCTCTTGCTGTTTGTTGTATGACCTTGGACTGGTCATTTTAGGACTCTGTTTTCTTTTTCTTTTTTTTTTTTTTCCAAGGACCAGGCTGTCATATAGGACTCAGTTTTCTCCTCTTTTAGAAAGTGCTCTGAAAACTACAAAGGGCTAAACAAATGTCTTATTCCTCTGCTATTTGTTCCAAAAACATTTCCCATAAGACATCATGTGAGGAATTAGTGCTAGAGATGAGAAAATGGAGAGCTCAGACAGGTTAAGTGACTGAGCCATGGTCATCCAGCTAGTAAGTGGTAGAAATAAGATTTGGGCCCCAACAGTCTGGCTCCTGGGCCAGTGTGCTCATGCCATTCCTTCAATTCAACTGAAAGAGATGCACTTTTCCCAAAGGATGGCTAAGTTCATCAAACCGAACGAATTATCATCAAGCTTTTTCACTGGCACTACTGGAAAATGCTCACTACATTATCCACCATCAGCTATATTTTAGTTTATGATCAATACAGGTTCACTAAAGCCAAAAAGTGAGCTCTCATACATTTTGGAAAGAATTTCAAAGAGGAAAGTTAAAACCTATTCAATTAACCAAAACACTGCATTTAACCAAACATGCAGGTTACTTGAAGATTTGCTTTATTACAAATTATCACTGAAAGGTTTCACAAGTGGTGTTTGTTTGTTTGTTTGTTTGTTTTGAGACGGAGTCTCGCTCTGTCGCCCAGGCTGGAGTGCGATGGCACGATCTCCACTCACTGCAACCTCCGCCTCCCAGGTTTACAACATTGTCCTGCCTCACCCTCCCAAGTAGCTGAGACTACAGGCGCCCGCCACCACGCCTGGCTAATTTTTTGTATTTTTAGTAGAGACGGGGTTTCATCGTGTTAGCCAGGATGGTCTCGATCTCCTGACCTCGTGATCTGCCCACCTTGGCCTCCCAAAGTGCTGGGATTACAGGCGTGAGCCACCGCACCCGGCCTCACAAGTGGTTTTAACAAGGTAAAAAAGCTTAATAATTCTCCTGTTGCATGTTTTCCTGGAATGCTAAACTTACCATGGCAACATTCGAAAGTCCCCAGAGAAGTCCTCATACTTGTAGTTTACCACGTGCCAATCTGTGCTATAGGTTTTAATACACTGAAAGAAAATAGGAATCTTGAATTTGAAATATAGGAAAAGTACATATATATCCACTTTTTAAAAGTCTGGTACTATGCCGACAGGCTTTCTAAAACCATTTGGCAATTACTGTACTGGGATCTTCCTTTATGGATTAACTGTGTCTCTCTTACCCAGTTGGTGGCAATAAATCCCAATTCATACGCCCTTTGAATACTCTGACTCTCAGTGCAAAGAGTATTCAAATCCAAAAGGAAAACACTAAGGTCATATGCACCTTGTGGAAATGTTTAAGCTTTATCATCATATAGACTTGTTAACATCATATAGACTTGTTAACATCATATAGACTTGTTATTTAGGCCAGTTAATGTTAGTAATTTTATTGTACCTTTACATTAAAGGAAGACTACTTTAAATATTTTACATTTATTTATTTATAAACAGGTTACAAATATATAAAGACATATAAATATTGTATATATTTTAAATATATGAAGAATATTCTTCTGTGGCCTTTGAGCCTCTTACCTCTTTAACAAATAAACTCTGGGCCCTCTTTTCAGCATCTTCTGGTACAGTAGACTGCACCGTTCTGCGCTGACGACCTATCACTGAGATCTAGAACACAAAGAACATTCTTGCTGTAAGAACTGGCTTGAAAAAATAGGGGTTTTTTTCTTTAAAGAAGTGCTTGTGAACTCACAGATATATCTTCCATTGGAAACATAAGCAGATCTCGGAGGGGGTCGCTGTAAATCTGGGTTTTTCTTTGGGCAATAACATTCTCATAGTCCAGGGGCTCAACAACTTTGGCCTTTTCCTTTATAAGAGACAAAAATAAAGTTATTATGATCAAACCCACAAGAGTTAAATTCCTTTCTATGTACTAAAGATACATTACTTCTCAAAAGAAGGAATTACTGATACTTTTAAGTACTTAATTGAGACACTTTCACAAGAGAAATATTCTTCATAGCTAGACACACACCCCAAACACATACACACACATACACACACACACACACACACACACACACACAGACATTCCCTTGCTAAAGATAAAGAGTTCTGGCTGGGCATGGTGGCTCATGCCTGTAATCCCAGTACTTTGGGAGGCTGAGGAAGGTGGATGACTTGAGCCCAGGAATTAGAGATCAGCCTGGGCCACATGGGAAAACCCCATCCCAACAAAAGTACAAAAATTAGCTGGGTGTGATAGCTCATGCCCGTAGTCCCAGCCACTCGGGAGGCTGGGGCAGGAGGATCACTTGAGCCTGGGAGGTTGAGGTTGTAGTGATCCGTGATTGTGCTACTTATACCTGGGCAACAGAGCAAGATCCTGTCTCTCCAAAAAAAGAAAAAAACAGTTCTGGAGAAATAGAACTGTGTTATTCTACTTAATCTGTGTGCCTTCTAAAAATCATTGAATTTTAAGTAAAACAAAAAGTGGCATACTTGGAAGTCTGCCTGTTGGTATTTACTGCATCTGTACTACTCTCTGGGCAACGCTGGGGGAGAAAGTATCAACATTCATGTTCCTACTCTGTACCAGGGACACTGTCTCATGGGCATACTAAGTTCCAGCATAGCTGGGGCAGGCATAGATAGTAGAGATGCTTGATCCCGTGGGCAGGTTATGAAAGGGTGAGGTTCAAGGTGACAAAGTCAGTGGATCCCTGCTGGACTTCTTCTAGGCGAGCTGGCCATTGATAGTAGGGCCCAGCCTGAAGCTAAAGTAACAAGAAGCAGGGTCAGTGATGCTAAGAAAGCCAGGATGTAACATAATAAGAGTAATGGTAACAGTTCACATTTACTGAGCCCTTTCTATATGCCAGGCACCGTGCTAAGCACTTTCTGTACATTTTTTCATGTAACACTCATAGCAATATGAAACAGATTGAATCATTATCCCCATTTTACAGATGCAGAGACTCTGGACCTAACTGAGGTTAAGTAACTTGCCTGCCTTCAGAACTGGAATTCAAACCCAGGTCTGTGACTGCAAAGGCTCTGCTTTTCTTTTTCCCCTCAGAAATACACAAAGACGGCTCCCACTTCTGCACACCCATGGCTGACCCTGCAGCTGTGTGTACACGTGCAACTGACTTCAATGTCTATCATCACTAGTTTTCATTGTCACAGGTGTGCATGCCATAAGCCCCAACCCCCACAGCCATATGAGGTGACCCTGACTTCCACCACTGGCCATCACTACTGTACATGCACCCATAGCTGTCATGCGTGCACACCACCAGCCCTGACCCCTGCAACTGCGGGGGAGCGGGGGGGGGGCGGAAAGAAGAAGAAAGAAATATACCAAGATTCTCGTGTGCATGGTACTGAACTGGGAATGGGATCTCACTATTTACCTTCCTATCATTTTTTTTCCTTCATTGAACTTACCACAATCTGATATACCATCTATTTCACCTCTCTGACTATTTGAGGGCAGGGATTTTCTTCTATTTGTTTACTTCTTTAATCCCAGCACTTAGAATACCTGGCACACGGTAGGCATCCAGTCATTAATTGCTGATGAACTTTGAGATATTCAGATTCAACCAGAGCCATGTCTCAACACTCTATTCTAAACCAAGCTGGGCAGACAGTAGTAATTTTTAACGATGATGTTTCATATGAAATTATTTCCTTAAAATTTTATAATAAAAACCCCAAATGTAATTTATATTAAGACTTAATATTATAATAGCATCGGGATTATACCTGTATTTTTGTACATAGTATTTGAGGTAGTCTCTAGTATCACTACATCCATAGAAAAGTTGAGAATAGTTTTTATACATGGTTCAGAACAGGTCACAGCTATACCCAATTTCCATATCTGAAGGGCATCTCAGAGTTTCCTGTAGAAGATTATTTAGAAAGATTAAAGTAAACTACTCTGACCAATAATCTCAGTGTTCAACAAATCTAAAAGATCCTAACCTTTATGCTTTATTTCAAGTCTTAAATTTGGATTGGTAGACCCATGTCTACAAAGATCAAAGCAAGTTGATCATCCCTCTCATGTCTGCAAATACTACTGCAAAATGAGTTGAAACAAAAGGAAAAAATCCTATTTGAGAAATTCAGATTTTCTGACAGGAAAATCTGACCCCTTTCGGCCATACCTACCGTGTTTCCATGGACTCAAATAAAAGGAAACTGACTGCATCTTCCAGCTCTAACGCTCACAGTCTGAGATCAATTTCTCAGAGAAATTGAATGAGTAAGTCCTATCTAAGAAAGCAAGCTTGAGGCACTAAAAATAATCTAAGTCTTGCTTTGGTGCCATTTTCCTAGTACAGATTGCAAAAACAGTCCTCAAATTTCAATGTTTTAACCTGTTGAATCTGTCAACTTCTCTGTACAATAATTTCACAAGTACCAGGCCGGGCGCGGTGGCTCACGCTTGTAATCCCAGCACTTTGGGAGGCCAAGGCGGGTGGATCACGAGGTCAGGAGATCGAGACCAGGTGAAACCCCGTCTCTACTAAAAATACAAAAAATCAGCCGGGCGTGGTGGCGGGCGCCTGTAGTCCCAGCTACTCGGAGAGGCTGAGGCAGGAGAATGGCGTGAACCCGGGAGGCGGAGCTTGCAGTGCGCCGAGATTGCGCCACTGCACTCCAGCCCGGGCGACAGAGCGAGACTCCGTCTCAAAAAAAAATAAATAAATAATTTCACAAGTACCTACTTCAAGTATATTTGAAAAAGAAAAAAAAAGAAAATCCTCCTCAGCTTTCTTTTTTCTTTTCTTTCCTTTTTTTTTTTTTTGAGATGGCGTTTTGCTCTTGTTGCCCAAGCTGGAGTGCAATGGCATGATCTCAGCTCACTGCAACCTCCACCTCCCGAGTTCAAGCGATTCTCCTGCCTCAGCCTCCCGAGTAGGTGGGACTACAGGCGGCTGCCACCACACCTAGCTAATCTTTGTATTTTTAGTAGAGACAGGGTTTCACCATGTTGGCCAGGCTGGTCTCGAACTCCTGAGCTCAGGTGATCCACCCGCCTTGACCTCCCAAAGTGCTGGAATTACAGGCATGAGCCACCATGCCTGGCCCTCCTTCAGCTTTCTAATGTAGCTCCAAATTAATATGGAAAGAATATGTCAAAACGAATCACTTATTGTTTTAATTTATGGGGTACAAAGTGGTGTTATGATTTTTAATACAATGTAGAATGATGAAATTAAGCTAGTTATATCTATCACCTCAAATATTTAACATTTCTTGTGATGAGAACATGAGAAATTTATTCTTAGTGATAAGATGTACAGTACTCAATTATTAGGCATATTCAGCATGCTATACTATTGATCTCAAAAAAACCAAACTTATTCTTCCTGTTTAACTGAGACTTTGTATCCCACCATTGACTACCAACTCCCCCGCTTTGCCCCCAGCCCCCGGTAACCACCATTCTACTCTGCTTGTATGAGTTTGATTGTTTTAGATTTCACATATAAGTGAGATCATGCAGTATTTGTCTTTCTTTGCCTGACATAGTTCACTTAGTGTAATGTTCTCCAATTCCTGAATTACTCATTTATTTAAATGTATAGTATATACCTTCTAAAAATGAAACACATATATTTATATATATTTGGTCATATATTTATGTTATAGAAAACAAAGTTTCACTTTTCATTTAAAACTGATTAAGCATTCTGGGTCTTCACGCCTACTTCCTTTGTCCGGGGTAGCTCAATTGCGGAAAAGTTAGGATGGCTATTCTGGGTCCCATAAAGCTTCCCCTAATAGAAGATTTAGGCCTGTGAATCAGGATTCATCTCTCCAAGAAGAAAGATGAGAAGGGACTGAACCCTACATTTCCCTTCCAGTAGGATTCAGTTATAACTCTGCAGGCATCAGAGACAAAGAAAACCTTTGACCTATAGAATTATCATGATTTAATGGTGGTTCTGCCCTGCAGTCTCCGTCATATCCCTTATCTAACTTTCTCATTCAGCTTTCTCATTCTATTATTAGACTTATACATAAAAGCTTCCAATACACTCAAAGAGGGTCTTTCTTTCAGGTTTGTAATTTATCCTTTCTGCCAGTGTGCACACTGATTGGCCTGCAAAGGTGCTTTTTCATAACTCCAAAAACCCGTTACAATAAGTGGTACTTTATAAACATTCAAATAATAGCAACTTCCATACAGTTCCGGGGCAGTGCTAAGTAAAAGGCGAAGGCATTTATGCAATCTGGAGAGAAGTGAGCATATGTTTCAGTCTTCTTCCCGTAAGTAGTGACAGGAAAACCGTCAACCTAAATTTGGAACCAACTCAGTTTTCACCATGGGGAAAACAAAACAAAACAAAACGATTTGTTCTTGAAAGTTTTCATTCACTGACTCCCAAGTTTTCTTGAATAACTTGCTAATAATATTAGTATTTTTTGTTAATTCATTTCAAGGTCACTTTGCAGTCTTAAGAAAACACTTTCATATGCGTTCTGTTTGTTACCAAACTCTTGTCAAGCAGACAAGGAAAATACCATCATTTCAACTTTATACATCAAGACACTGGCTTGGAGGCCTAAGTTCATCTGTCTACATTAGGAGCTGAACCGGGATTCAAACCCAGGTCCCCCAACTCCTAATCCTTGTTTTTATTAGTTTCCCGAACTTATTCACATATAATCCTCATATTTACCACACCATCTGTACTATTATTTACTTCATATTTTTCTTCAAATCAAGTATCTTCTTCATTGAAAACATTTATCGAAAAAGAAAGCTTCATATCATCCCATAAAGGAGAATAAATTGCATTTTTCTATCTCTAGTAAAATAAAAATGCCAATTTTGGTACCATGGTGTGGGATGCAGTACACTTTTCCATTGCTTATACAGGCCACTAAGGACCAAATCTCAATGAGCTTTCTATGTGCAAACTCTACAAATGGGAAGAAATGCACAGCTCCATAAATTGAGATAACTTTATTTCTAATATAAGTGGAAAGGACAGATAGCAAAAAAGGAAACTCGTCAGAATAGACTCAGTTGCAGTCCACTTCCTGGTCCAAAGAGAGGAAACAATGGATCCTCACTGAGGGTCACTAATAGCATCACCACTTAGACTTTACAATTTTGTGGTGGTTCCTGTACATTCACAGTACAGGATGACTGATCTTTTATCATCGTAACTGTATGTGTATAAATATAAAACCATGCCTGTAATACTAAAATAAATACATAAAAATGTACATGAATGTATATATTCAACCATCCAACCACTCATGTATCCAAAAGCACATTTGACTAGCAAGCATATTCATGTTATCATTAGAAATGTGTAAGACACAAGAATAATCACATAATATTTATCTGTAAGCAATGCAAAATGAGCCTGGGTTACTTCTGCTTAAATATCATACCAAAGGTCATTAGTTTACCGGTAAATCTTTTACTTTAGAAACTAGTTCTCCTTAAGAATTCTAAGAATGTCTCTTCTGCAAGTCTGAAGTGAACACTGGCTTCATAGAATCTCTCCTTTATCACACTGGGACGGATACCAGAAAGCAGGCAGAAAGCTGAGCAGTAGGGCACAGGGCCAATTCAAAAACATCCCTGCACCACCACGCCACCACTACCACCACCCCATCCTCCAAACTGAGTTTCAGCACAAGGAGGAACACGGCAACTACCGGTTTCAGAAAGAGAATGATTAGCCCAAAAGTTCTTTTTTGCAGTATTGCAGTCAGACTACAGCTTCAATCACATCTAAGCATTTTCTTATGAAAAATAACAATAGTCTTGGGATAGAAGTAGCACATTCAAAAAGAGGTGAGTCTCTCCTTCCCATCATTTCTCCACCACCTTCACTTAGGAATTTCTCCAGATCCCCCTAGTCATTCGGCTCTCCTTTCCTCTCAGACATTTGTAAGCAGAGCCTAGAGTGCTTTCTCCAGAGAGCATCTTAAAATAACACTTTGCACTCAAAATGGCCACTGGGGGCATGCAATTTCCGGCAGCACAGAAAACAAAGTGAGTTCAGCATAAAGATGCATTTATTGAGTTCCTACTGAGGTTCTGCTCCTGTGCTAGCCCCTGGTAATGCAGAGGTGAATAAAAAAACAGACCTTGCCCTTGAGAAGTTCACAGTCTCGTGGGGAAGGTAGATAAACCCAAGATGTGAGAGCTGATCACAGACTGTTGTAATTTCTGTGCATCTATCATGCCCTTTGATAGCCATATCTTCTTCCAAAAAAGGAACTGTACAAGTGTGTTTGCACACTAAAATGTGTGAGTCCCTCTATTCCCCGTTAGATCAATCAGAAGAATTTCACCATATCGACTTATGTGGTCTCAGATCATTTCATCTTGCCTTCTAGTTTTATTCATAAACCCTGTAAGATCAGAGACTAGGTAACTGTCAAGAGTGGTGTGTGAATATAAGGAGAAGCAAACGTTGTGTTATGATTCACAGAAGTGAGAGATGCCACCACTGTAGATTAGAGACTTCTAGAGAGGAACCCTTTACAGCATGTCAATAATGGAACCATAACTGTAAGGATTTATTTTTTTTTTTTTGAGACAGGGTCTTACTGTGTCACCCAGGATGGAGTGTAGTAGTTTGATCACAGCTCACTGCAGCCTCAACCTCCCTGGGCTCAGGCAGTCCTCCCATGTCAGCCTCCCAAGTAGCTGGGACTAAAGGCGTGTGCCACCACATCAGGCTAATTTTTGTATTTTTTATAGAGATGGGGTTTTGCCGTGTTGCCCAGGCTGGTCTCAAACTCCTGAGGTCAAGTGATCCACCCATCAAGCCTCCCAAAGTGCTGGCATGAGCCACTGTGTCCAGCCTGTAAGAAATTTCTTCATGAGGTTCAAATAAAGAGTATTTGACTTTGTTATGACCATGACCTGTTTGTTCTAAATGTGACCATCTTTCAGCAGCTCATCTCTTTGTCTCTTCCCCAATAGGAACTCCAATTACTGAAGGAGCTTGGCATAACTACAATCTAATGATTATGTGGAGGGGGGGGGCATCTTTTTAATTAGCGGAACCCAACTTTGCAAAATAGACATGAATATCTTTTCATAAAGATTATTTTCTGGGGAAAATCTTGGCGTAAGAATCTAAATACAAACTGCATTCAGGACACTGACCTTTCTTAAAGTAAACAGCTAAGCGAAAAGTCATACTTTCCATGAGACCAGTGGATCATGTTTATTACCAACCCACACTTAGCTCACCTGATTCTTATGATAGCATAGCCCTCCTCGCTCCCCAACAGCCCTTATTGTCTTTCCCATCTATTGTGGCATTTACTCATATATAACATTCCCTGGATACTTAACTGCTTTTGGGGTGGTTTACTTAGTCTCCTAGGCAGGATCAAAAACACCAAGTCGGTCAGGAAACAGTGCCTTGTACTTTCTCTTACCACTTACATTAAGCATTGCTGTATACCCGGTTAAGCATTTTATACCTATGATCTCATCTAATTCTCCCCAAAATCCTGTGAGAGGTTATTTTATTATGTCCATTTTACAGATGAGGAAATTGAGGCTTAGGCAGGTCCAGTGTCACATATTTGTGGAGCTGGGATTCAAATCTTTATCTGATGGACTCCCGAGCCAGTGCTCTTAACCATGATCCACATAAACCTTTATGCGTTGAACTTAACAAAAGCAAATCATTTTCTCAGCTCTGACCACATTTTATTTCCTTGAACGAACTTTGCATTTTAGAATTTTCTAAAACTTACTCAAACTACGCTATCATTCTTACCAAAGTGAAATCTTGCCTTCCTATCGCCCTGATGATGCTGAACATGACTGGCTTAGAGAGCTTTTAGTGTAATTGGATAAGGATCTTTGCATTTTTAAGCTGTTGCTTCCAATTTAGCATTTGTCATCAATGAGTAGGGATTAGCACCTTAGGTCTTTTACTTGGGGGAAAGGAGTTGGCAGATTCAATTTCAAGTGGTTAAGAATCAAATTACAAAAAAACAACAGTATGCTATTGTCAAGGGACCATGTCTAATTCACCTCAATATCCTCCACACAACCTAGGAGAGAGCCCTGAGAACTACAAAGCCAGAAGTTTCTGTGTAGGGATCACCAGCTGAATAGTACAAAGAGACTGATCTTACACATATGCCTTCCAAGCTAAAATGGCAGCACACAAGAAGAGAAGGACAAGTTGCTGCTGATGCTTTCAGAATTAAATTTTCAGTTCCCAGCTTTAATTTAGGAACAACAACTTAATGTTCTAAGAATCAGCAAAACATGATTTCGAAGGCCTTTAAATCTAACATAGAAACATTAAGGAAACATAAAACCCATTTTTTCCCTTAGAGTTTTAGCATAGGGAAGAAATTGTTTTAACTGCCGAATTATTTCCCCTTTCCAAGTCTATTTAACTATTTACAAAAACTCAAGAGCTACTTTTAAAAACTTACAAAGAATTTACTTTAAAAACAATAAGAAACAAACAAGACTATGCACTATATGATTAGTTCACACTCGGTTAACAAACGTTTTTCATTACAGCCAGTTCAAATATTATGCAAATAACCTTGATTATCTACAAATGAATAAATAGAATTTTCATGAACTTTCTACCCCAAAACTCAATTTAGCCAAAACTTTACTCAACAAACTGGTTGACAGGTAGGAAAACTGATTTGAATTCAATTCCTCCTGGCTTTTTGTGTTCACTCTGTGCTAATAAGCATTTAAATGACTCAAAAGTAAAATAAAAAGACGTTTAAGAAATGAAGGGCTTGAATAATTGAGAGCCTAGAATGGCAAAGAGCTTTTTTAAAATTAGAAATTTTTTTCTGTTCTTTAGTACACCATTATTGACAGAAAGAAAAACAAATGTGCCTTGGAGATACATAATGACTTTCTAACAAATCAAAGAATTTAACGAGTTCACAAAGACATACACAAATTATTGCAAATAATTCATTCCTGCAAGGAGAAATTAGATTGTGCTCATTCTATGCTTATCAACTATTTTATAACCTGCCTCAGATCTTGGTGCTCACCTTAAACTTGTAACAACAACAACAAAAAGACATCTCTGACTTTTTCCTGAGTTTTATAAACAGAACTCTAACATACCTTGCATTCTTAAGCAGAAAAAAACTGTAAAGTGCACAGGCGTTCTATAGGTATGTAGATTTAGCCATCTAAATCACTTACATTCAATAAAACATAACCTCCTAGAGGTCCTGTTTGTATCATTTGAACACAGTAGCATAAACTTACTCCATTAGAGAAGCTCAGTAATCTATAAAGCAGCCACACATCATTTTCCACACTGGATCTGGCAATCAGTCTACCCATCTCATTAACTTGCTCTTGATAACGGAGTAAAGAAAACTGACAGACTCTAGTTTGAAAATCAACCTTGATAGGGGCAAAAATGCACCTTTCTACAAATATTTTAGTTTTCCACCATCCATCATATTGAATCTATCCATTGATTGAAATTATCTCTACCTTTTTTGAGCCCAATATTTTAAGTTTATACAACTGCATGAGATAATATATTCTAAAAGCTATGTAAGGCCAGGCGTGGTGTCTCATGCCTGTAATCCCAGCACTTTCGGAGGCCGTGGTGGGCGGATCACCTGAGGTCAGGAGTTAGAGACCAACCCAGCCAACATGGTGAAACCCTGTCTCTACCAAAAATATAAAAATTAGCCAGATGTGGTGATGGGCGCCTGTAATCCCAGCTACTCGGGAGGCTGAAGCAGGAGAATCATTTAAACCAGGGAGGCGGAGGTTGCAGTGAGCCGAGACCATGACATTGCACTCCAGCCAGGGCAACAAGAGCGAATCTCCATCTCAAAAATTAATAATAACAAACAAACAAACAAACAAAAGCTATGTAAAGTAAATAAAGTGATAGCTCTTTTGACTTAAGTTTACCTCTTTAAAACGTCAGGAGATGCTCCACCTCGTGGTATAACATTTCAGGATATGGTGAGGTGATTTACATTTATGCTGTGTATCCCACTCGTGACTAAACAGGCACACCTTCTTCAACTAGGTTTTCTTGGTGAGGTGAGGCAGGTGTCTACAGTTGGCTGCCAAAAAGCCCTTCCTGATCATGCCCTGAATTTTACTGTTCTATTGGCCCTAGCACATCCTGGTCCTCAATTGCTCTCATGTAGCTTCAGTCAAGTTCAATTAAGCTTACAGCATACTCTCCTATTAATAAGTTGTAATTATTTTCCCAATTCTTGTCTCTCTAGAAACTCATGTCTCACTGGCTGGGCATGGTGGCTCACGCTTGTAATCCCAGCACTTTGGGAGGCCGAGGTGGGCGGATCACGAGGTCAGGAGATCGAGACCACGGTGAAACCCCGTCTCTACTAAAAATACAAAAAAAATTAGCCGGGCGTGGTGGCGGGCGCTTGTAGTCCCAGCTACTCGGAGAGGCTGAGGCAGGAGAATGGCGTGAACCCAGGAGGCGGAGCTTGCAGTGAGCCGAGATTGTGCCACTGCATTCCAGCCTGGGCAACAGAGCGAGACTCCATCTCAAAAAAAAAAAAAAAGAAACTCATGTCTCACTTTCCTGTCCATGTTCTATAACTTTATAGGGTCTCACTGTATGAAAGCTCCTATAGCTTAGCCTCTCTCTATCCTTAGAAAGGGTGTTAAGTCAGACAAGCATCCGTTAAACTATCCCTTGGGTGTTCAGCTTTTTTTTTTTTTTACACATCCTCCTCTGAAACAAAAAAGCCTGCCCCTATCTATAATCTTTATATTCTTCTTTAAGCCAATTCCCTTCCCTATGACAAACCCCCTATCACCAGAGATACCATTTAAAAGAAGTCTTAGGAGTTGACCTCTATGAAAGGTTTTTTGACTGTCTTAAACAAATAACCTTGAGGTGATGAAAATGTTCTAAAATTGTGGTGATGACTTCACATATCTTTGAATATACTAAAAATGAAAATATACACTTCAGCTGGGTGTGGTGGCTAACATCTGTAATCACAGCACTTTGGGAGGCTGACGCGGGCGGATCACCTCAGGTCAGGGGTTTGAGACCAGCCTGGCCATCATGGCGAAACCCCACCTCTACTAAAAACACAAAAAGTTAGCCATATGTGGTGGCAGGCGCCTGTAATCCCAGCTACTCGGGAGGCTGAGGCAGGAGAATCACTTGAACCTGGGAGGCGGAGGTTGCAGTGAGCCAAGATGGCATCATTGCACTCCAGCCTGGGCGACAAAGCGAGACTCTGTTTCAAAAAAA
>NW_026652282.1:99774115-99789013 GCF_009828535.3 Hylobates moloch | reverse complement strand
GAGTATATGGCTCACTGCAGCCTCGAACCTCCTGGGCTTAAGGGATCCTCCCACCTCAGTCTCCTGAGTAGCTGGGACCACAGTCATCCACCACCACACCTGGCTATTTCTTTTTTATTTCTGTAGAGACGAGGTCTCCCTATGTTGCCCAGACTGATCTCAAACTCCTGGCCTCAAGCAACCCTCCTGCCTCAGACTCCCAAAGTGCTGAGATGGCCAGCATGAGCCACTGCACCCAACCTCACTTCCTTATACATCCAAAAACAAAACGAAACAACAACAACAACAAAATCTCCAATATTTAGTAAGAGATGAGTTCTCAGTACAGAAATCATGTTGCTCTTCATTCGAATGGTTAGTTTTCAACGTTTGAGGTTCCTACACCGTAGCCATATATTTCACAGACCAGCCTGCTACAAAAGTGAGGCTTGCTGCTCTGCCATTCCCCGAGGACTCTTCTGGAATGCTTATAAACAGAAATAGAAAACATAGAACTTAGTTCTATAGATTCACTGAGCATTAATCATGTGTCAGGCAGTGGAGCTACAAAGCTGGGAAGGCAAAAGCAGGCAAGATGTGGGCCCTGCCCTTAACAAACTCATGGGCTAGAGGGAGAGAGAGATCCCTAAATCAAGAGCTACGATGCAATAGAGTAAGGGCTAGGGTAGCGGATACAGAGAGTGCCATGCAGACACAGGGAAGGGAGTGATTCATGCCACTGGTGAAGGCAGTTCAGAGAGGAAATAGCTTTTGAGCTGAGACTTGAAGGATGAAATAAAAATCTCCGTGGCAGGCAAGGAAGAGAGCATAAGCCTTAGCAAAGAAGAAGAAAGCCATGTGTTCATTGATTCTGGGGTATACAGAACAGGCAGGAATGGCCAAGATGAGCTGGGAAGGAATGTTTATGGAGGACCACATATGCCAAGTCAATGAGTTTAGACTGTTTCCTAGTGTAGGTGATGGGGAGCCAGAAGTGGTTTTTAAGCAAGGGAATGACACGAACAGATGTTTTACTCACATTTATCCACTGAAAGCCAGAAGGTCAACGTTAATGGAAATTAATCCATAAAATGACAGCATAGGCTAAAAATTTGTCCTATTGTCTATGTTTTCCAGGAGTAATACACTGAATTATGGAAAACTACTCATTAGAGTTGCATACAAAACTATTGAGGAAAACAAAGTGAGGGCTCTGCTTATGTGAAAAGCCTTTCTTTGAGAGAGAGAAAATGTTTGCATCGTCCTTGTGTGACAGAGATTAACCAGATTTCATTTGGAAAAGATCAGCTGCCAATCTGTACTTAATTTGTTCCCAACACCTTTCCTATGGCTAATTTGATCCAAAATGGTCCAACATTTGATGAGAAATATGTTGGATCACAGTATTCCTTTGTTTCAATCCCTTAAGTGGCTCACCAGAGTCTGTAGAATAAAGCTCAAACTGTTCAGCAAGGCTTATTAGATCCCTTGTGATCTGGTCTCCATCTTCAGCCTCCAGCCCCATGCCCTCCAATCAGGGTGGGCAGACCTCCTAATGGGTCATGTTATCTCATATTTGATGATCCTGACCTCTCTGCCTGGTTATGTCTACTCCCCCCACCTCAAGACCCCAAGAGGCTGCCTGATCTACCCAAGTACAGGTGACCACTCCTTCCTATTCAGTGCACCTTCTGAAACCCAGAGCTATTCTATTTCCTACGCTTCCTTCGCCATCCCAGCCCATTTCAGAGGTGCCAAGGTGCAGTGCCTGATGTTTCCTTTTCTGTCTCTCTACCCCCTTGAATGAAAGTTCTGTGATTGTAGCGTCGTCGTCTTATTCACTGCTGTCCCTAGCTCTTCAAATGAGCAAAGTACAAATCCATGGTCAATATTTTCCTAACCTTCAGAATTAAGATTTTTCTGCCTCTTACAGTCTTTCCTGGATGACCACAATCTCTAAAATACTGAAATGCAAACATTAGGGTAGCTGTCCAAAGGAGCTCTGCTGCTGAACACTTTTAATAGTATGAATCATCACTCACTAATTTATCTTTTCGTAAATTCACAATGCCATACATGAAGTTTTCATAGAACAAGGCACCCCACGAAGAAATGTTGGGAGGTAGAAAATAGTATTGGTGGCCGGGCATGGTGGCTCACGCCTGTAATCCCAGCACTTTGGGAGGCCAAGGCAGGCAGATCACAAGGTCAGGAGTTCGAGACCTGCCTGGTGAGCATGGTGAAACCCCATCTCTACTAAAAATACCAAAAAAATCAGCCGGGCATGGTGGCACGCGCCTGTAATCCCAGCTACTTGGGAGGCTGAGACAGGAGAATTGCCTGAACCCAGGAGGCGGAGGTTGCAGTGAGCCGAGATCACGCCACTATACTCCAGTCTGGGCGACAGAGCGAGACCCAAAAAAAAAAAAAAAAAAGAAAAAGAAAAAGTAAATAGTATTGGTTGCGCACTTGAATTAAACCTGAGAAGTCGATGACTCAAGCAAAACTCCATTTGTGCTGGTAATAGCTTTCCCCTTGTCAAACTTCCTCCTAAACAACCTCTCTCTGTCTATCCCACCCACCCTCCCTTCCTTGAAGCCCACATTTCGTCTGTGTGCTAAATGTGCCCACAGGAACATTTTCTTACCTCTTCCCATAAAAGTGCTCCAAAGGCCATGCAGTGTTGAACATACCCAAAAGCCTAAACTAGCTTTGGTTAGAAGAAGTAATAGCAAGAAGCACTCGCCCACACCCTTCCTTAAGCACCCCCATTTTGTAATGCTAATCCGTATCCCCTGCAAATGCTACCATAAGACCTTAGACTAAGAGCAATCCTGCCTCCAGAGGCCTCTACCTATAGTGTTTGTTATCAAGGTGTTTGACACAGACAAAACTATGCCTACACCTTCTCCTGTACATTCTCCAACTAAAATGCCATCCTCTCAATGTGACAGTGCGTTCCTGTCTTGCTTTCATTTTCAGTTCAACTGGGACCTCTTTCCCCACCACCCCTTGTCATTTTGAACCACATCCGCCACCACTCCCCAGCCCTGGATCAAATCCCCTTCTCATTTATTTCTCTGCTGCTTCTCCAAGGGGCTTCCAGCCTTTGCAGCTGGAGAAAATCCCAACTGGGTGCCAGGGGTGGGGCGGCTTCATTCACATAGATACAAGCCCTGGGATCAACTGGGCTCTCAGGCCTGCCCTTCAAGGTTTTGACTTACTCCTTGGCAGCTCCCTATGCCTCAGCCTATGGAAGAACAGTACACTTGAGGTTTCGTGAACGGAAAAATTCCTCTCTCTTATGACAGCAATGGTGTCCCAATGAATTTGCATAGTCCAATGTCAGGGCTGTGCCCTGAATCAGATGCCTCCACAATGATGCCAACAACGTGTATATAACTCTGCATCCTGCTACATTTATTTGGCAGCCAATACCTTTTGGGGTATCACTCTATCCACTTCCTAAAGTAGTTCCTAATCTGGGGTTTAGTCAATTCTTGGATGGGCTACACAGAATCTGTGAAACTACTAAAATTATATGGAAGGTGCTATATGTACATCTTTTTGGGGAGAGGGTTCACAGCTTCCCAGAATCTCAAAGGAGTGCGTGGCCCAAGAAAAGTTACAATCTACTGCCTTACTAGCTTCATGTAAACAGGTTGCCTTGTCATCATATAAGATGTATTGGTTTTGTATAATTATAAAAACAATACATGTTTGTTGAAGAATTTTTAATCCAAAAATATAATGAGGAAAATATAAGTCACTTGGAAAACCACCATCCATAAATGACCACTGTTAACATTTTGATGTTCTCCATCTCTTTTCATTTTTTTCTTCTTCCAAAATGGATTCATACTGCTGATTAAGTTGATTTCTAGCAGTTAGTGTTCCCAATAATATAAGAGAAATTTCTGACTACAAGGAACCTTGGACCAGAGTTCAAAAACCCCTTTGATTTCCAAGATGTATCCACCAACAAATATTTGTTGCTCCAAAAGTAAGAGAGGGAAATTCTTAACTAAGTTTTCACACAAGGTGTTTAAAAATTCTAAGGATTTCAACAGGCTATGTGAAGCCCCAGCCTAAGAGCATCTTTTCACTTAAAATGACTGGATCTATATCAATTGGAAAAAAAAAAAAAAAAGCAGATGTAATTATAGTCTTGGAGAGACACAATAAAACCAGTAGAAGTTGTTTTGTTTAAATGGTAGTTTTCCTTTACTACCAAAATGCACTCATCTAATGATAAAAGTATATACAGTACATGAAATATGACTATATAGTAAAGGCCCTGGGTATCTCACATGACTCATAAACTTACAGATAGAAATTCTTGGGTTTTAGAGCAATGAAAACATTAGGGAGTGATTATGTGGCCTCCTGTGGTGGGTGACAATTCAAAGGACATCACTTATATGTTTTTGGAGTCCTATCGTGTTTAAGGAGGAAGATTGGTGTAATTACTTTACTGCTGCTTACATATTTCACTATTGAGAGAATTCTGGCAAAACAGGATTATTGCTTGGGTCAACTGAAGGACTTCTGGCCATTTAAGTCCAGTCTTTCCAATGTAATTTTCATCTCATATTTAAATAATATCCCATTTTCCAGTGGGAAAACAAGTAAGTCCCTTTCTAAAATTCAAGGAAAAGCCAATTGAAATGTTTAATGGTTTTCTCTATCAGTCACTCTGTCCTCTGTTAAATCAATGAGGCTTTTCCTCTTTCCTCTCACCCTTGGGAGGTTTCTCTTAGGGAGCAATCTGGGCCTAGCTCAGTAAAGTTTCCCAGAACCCAGGAATGTACTGGCACTACTGCAGAAGCTACAGCCTCTGGCCAGGTCAGGGGCTGGCCCCTGCTTTCTTATAAACACCACAACCTGAGAGCAGCCACTTTCAGACTGTAAGCAAATAGTCATCGGACAAACAGGCAAAGGCAGCCCTTGTAAAACTCCGGCATCTTTCTCTCCCTCAGGGACCCTTGGCCAGGGTTCCTTTTGAAAGGCCCTGGGGACAGTCCGTTGACAGAACAGCTAGCTGAGAGAGGAAACAAGAGATAACAGCCTTCACGTCTCTGAAGCAAGAGCCATGCTCGGTATGAGGAGGACTTGATTCAATATGGCTAAATGTGTTGTTGCTCTGCGGCTTAGTAAGGGACATGAGAATGACACCAAAGACTTGAACGCCCTGGCTCATATCTTTCATGCGACTGGAGCTGGAAGCCAGACCTGCTGACCCCAGGTCCTTGTGCTTGTCTCGGCAGCTGCTCCCAAGATGTGGTCATGGCTTGGGAACTACTGCCTTGCTAAGGATAGGTTTACAACAGAATGCCCAGCAGGGCAGCGATGTTTTTCACTGCTCAGGTCTTTCTTCTTTCTTTCCTGTTTGTGAATTAAGACACGGAAATTTCACAGGGAATAAGTAGGTACTATTTTGCCACCTATACAGGAAGTGGCAGAAAGTGATTGTCATTTTTGCTGACAAGGGGAGGGTAGTTAAAAAGAAACATGGTCAAATCAAAACATTAAAGGTTTATGTATTCCAAATGGAGGCGTTACATTCTTTTTCTTTTTTTTTCCTTTTCTGTTTTCCCCCAGAGTTTTCTAGCACAAACAAGTACCACTGGTATAATCCAAAACATACAATCAACTTAATTTGGTTTTTTTAGTTATTGTGGTAAAAATATACATAAAATTTACCATTTTAACTATTTTAAGGTATATACTTTGTTAAGTATATACTTTATATATAAGTGTCTGCATTTGGCATTAAGTACATTCACATTACTCTGCAATCATCATCATTACCCATTTCCAAACTTCCTCATCATCCCAAAGAGAAACTCTGTACCCATTCAACTTCCGCACCTCCTCCACACTGCCCCCGCCCATCCCTGGTAACCTTTACTCTATTTTCCGTCTCTATGTACTTGCCTATTCTAGGTACCTCACATATGTGGAATCGTATAAAATTTGTCTTTCTGTGACTGGCTTCTTTCACTTAGCATAATGTCCTCAAGCTTCACGCATATTGTAGCATGTGACTTTTTTTTTTTTGAGACAGTCTCGCTCTGTCACCCAGACTGGAGTGCAGTGGCGCTATTTTGGCTCACTGCAACCTCCGCCTCCTGGGTTCAAGCGATTCTCCTGCCTCAGCCTCCTGAGTAGCTGGGATTACAGGCACACACCACCACGCCCAGCTAATTTTCGTATTCTTTAGTAGAGATGGGGTTTTACCATGTTGGCCAGGCTTGTCTCAAACTCCTGACCTCAGGTGATCTGCCTGCCTCTTCCAAAATGCTGGGATTACAGGTGTGAGCCACCTCTCCCAGTCTATTATATGGTAATTCTATATTTAACTTTCTGAGGAATCACTTAACTGTTTTCCATAGTGGTTGTACCATTTTACATTCCCCACCAGCAATGCACAAGGGTTCCAGGTCCGCTCCCCACCCCCACCGTGTTCCTCAACACTTATTTTCCAGTTTTTTGAATAACAACCATCAGAATAGGTGTGAGGTGGTATCTCGTTGTGGTTTTCACTTGTATTTCCCTGATGACTAATGGTTTTGAGTATCTTTTCCCGTGCTTATTGGCCATTTATTTATCATCTTCAGAGAAATGTCTATTTAAGTCCTTTGCCTGACTTAAATCAAATTTGTTGTTGTTGTTGCATTATAGGAGTTTTTTTTATCTATTCTGGACATTAATCTCTTATCAGATATATGCTTTACAAATACTTTTGCCCATTCTGTGGGTTGCCTTTTTACTCTCTCTCCTGTTAGTGTCCTCTGATTTGAGAAAAAAATCAGAGGACACCGACAAATAATGTGATCAACTTTATTTTTTAAAGAAGGTATGGGTAGAATTTTTAGGGAGCAAACAGACAGCCTGAAATATAGATGGAGAAGGTATGCCTAATACCTCCTTTTTACCCTTCTGTGGGTGAAGGAACAAGAACTGAGGTATTCTCAATGAGGTCACAAACTCATCACCCCTCCCCCAACTTGGCTCCTTTTTAGGCAGCTGATGCGGTAGGGCACTTGTGTACTAATGACAGTCACAGAAAGGAAACTCATGCTGGGTGTGGTAGTGAGCCCAGCAAGGGCAAACAGGCAGAGTGGGGAGGACATAGATCTTACAGGCTTATACGATTCCTCAGCCCTACCAGCTCTCTGTTTCTGGCTGGTTCTTAACTACACACTCAAACTTCCAAACTTCTCACATAGAAGATAAACATGCAGATTTGTCACTACTGAATGGAGAGGAATGCTTGAGTAATTATTGTGAAAAGTGACACCCAAGTTCAGTTCCATCTCGGAGGATCAAACTCCCCTTCTTGTCTCTCTGCCCTTTGTTTCCTTTCTCTTCAGTCCCACCTGCAAAATGGGCCTTCGAACCAACTATTTGTCACATGGGAGTTTGCTTTCTAAGTATTATTGAGTATGATCGATTTACACAGGCAATGAGAAAAAGCAATACATATTCATTTTCTTCTAGGAATAGCCCTGGAACTATATTCAAATCTTCTAGAAATGGCTGTGTCTCAGTAGCTTATGTGAATAAACTCAGTCTAAATTTCAGGACTATTGTGAGGCTGAACTGTTGAATATCCTTACTGAACGTGAGAAACAGTGCACAGTGCAGGTCCTGTAAACTGAAATTTCTCACTCTACAAAGTACTGATTTGTTATTGAAAGGTATTGTCAATTACAGATCACCAACCTACCAAACTGTCTTTTCATAAGCAGAGTAAATAACCTAAAATCTTCTTACCTAGGAAGCACACCTAAAACCCCATGAACTGCCCGCCGCACATGCATTCATTTAACCAAGAATCCAGTGAGAAGGATATTTCTAGAAAGGTCTCCACCTAGACATACAAATGGCTTAGAAATTTCAATGTTAAATAACCTTTATGTTCAGGAAGTTCTTTTTTGTATTTAATTCAAATCCTAAGGGCAAAAACTCAACTTCTTTAGCATGTGACCATATGTCCTACCCTCAAAGCCATTTCATTATGAGGGTGGGGGAATGAAAGAAAATGTAGGACAGGAGGAAGAAATGTAACTCTTCCCTATTATGCTTCTAACATTTATTGAAAGCTTGCTAAGCACCAGGTACTATGTGAAATGCATTACATGTGTTACCTCATTTAATTTTAGCAATGACCCTATGAGGTAGAGAATACTATCACTACTCACATTTTATCAATGGGAAAACAGATTAAGAGAGGTCAGAAACTTGCCCAAGTGAGCAAATACAGTAAGTGTAGTACGCCAAATTCTAAGATGCCCCTAGAAGTCTTGCCTCCTGGTCTACTCACCCTGTTTAATTCTCCTCTTGAATGTAAGTGGGACCTGTGAATATTGAGAGATATCCCTACCCTGATTAGGTCAGGAATCAACTGACTGTGAGTTAATCAAAACAGAGAGGATCCCAGGTAGGCCCGGCCTAATCAAGGGATCTCTAGAAGAGGAACTGGACCCATCCTGAAGAGAGAGATACACCTGCTGAATTTAAAGAAGTAAACTGCCATGTGATGAGAGGCCTATCTGTCCAGGACCCGAGGATGTCCTCTAGGAGGTGACAGCAACCCCCAGCTGAATGGGACCATTTCAACTACTTCAAGGAACCAAACTGTGCTATCTTGAACGAGCTTAGAAAAGCTCTGAGCTTCTGGATAAGAACGCAGTCCTGCCAACACCTGTAAAACCCTGAGCAGAGAATCCAGCTGAGCCATGCCTACACTTCTGACTGTGAAATAATAAATGTGTTATTTTAAGCTGCTAAGTGTGTGGTAATTTGCTACGCAGCAACAGTAAACCAGTATAGTCAGGATTCAAAGCCAGGCTCTATTTAACTCTGGAGTGCATGCTTTTTTTTTAGACAAAGTCTCACTCTGACCCCAGGCTGGAGTGCAGTGGTGCCATATCACTCATTGCAACCTCCGCCTCCTGGGTTCAAGCGATTCTCCTGCCTCAGCCTCCTGAGTAGCTGGGACTACAGGTGCCCGCCACCACACCCAGCTAAATTTTTGTATTTTTAGTAGAGATGGGGTTTTGCTTTGTTGGCAGGGCTGTTCTCAAACTCCTGGCCTCAAGTGATCTACCTGCCTCGGCCTCCCCAAGTGCTGGGATTACAGGCACGAGCCCGGCCAAGTGCATGCTCTTAACCACTACAGCAGATTCTGCAGCAGTTTCATGAATTCCCAAACATTTTCAATGCTTTAAAGAGTATAGATATTAATGTAAATCTCTATGTAACAGTAATGGTTATGATCTTTTCTTCTTCTAGTGCAGTTTTCAAGTTTTAGAAATTTTTTTTTTACCACATTCTAGTACAGAAACACACTTATTGATATGTTACATTTGAGATGGAGGGAGGGGAGAATACACATTCAACAGAAAACTGCTCAAATACAATGTGATAATAGGTTACGTTGTGAAAAATAAGTAGGATGGAAAACATAAGATTTCATTCACCTTATTAGAATAAACGTGGCTTTTGCAAGAGCTCCAGGGTATGCTACTTACAAATACTTTCCTTCTGACTATTGCGTCAACTACAAAGTCTGTCATGTGGTGCTTCCAAGGAGATGACAACACATTCCCTCTTTTAACAGGGCTCAACTAAAAATGCAGTGAATATGAGAAACCAGTGAATTCTCTGCTGCAGTGAAATAAACTTAAAGAGAATTCCAAAATTCAAACACTGTGGTTGCTTTTTGGAGAGTGTCAGTCTAGAACTAATGGTTCATGTTCCCCCTTCACATACAAACTACACACGGAGGTGAACTGATGAATAATAATAGCTAACACTTAGCCTATGCAAAAGGTTGACCATGGATTATCCCTTTAGGCCTCATGCTTACCTTATGCGGTAGGTATGATTATCACCATCACTCCTATTTTATAAACAAAGAAACTGGGACTTAAAAAGGTTGAGTTAAGTTTCCCAATATTCCACAGCCAGAAAGTGGCATTTCAACTCAGAAGTGGACACCAGAGCTCATTCTCAGTCACTTAGCTATATGACCAAAACTTCTGTTGCTTTCCAACTAGATGTTTCTTCCATCCTTCACAGTATCTAGGAATGCTCAATAAATTTTGCTGATAATGATAAGGAATGAGAGACCGGAACCTGAGGGAGTAGATAAGGCTTCCAAGCCATTCATCATTGTGAGAATATGGGAGATGTGGAGAGGGCAGAAGTTGACAGAGGATAAGGAGGCAGGCTAAAGGCAGCCCCCACTTATGTGGATGTCAGTCTAAAGGAAGTGAACAGGATTGTACTACTTAGAACTCCAAATACATGTTGACTAACCATGCACAAGCAGGTTTAATTCTGGCCCTAAGATCATTTAAAAAAATAATAAAACCCAGTTTTCCAGAGTATATTTCTCTCTTTTGGAAAAGTTTCTGCTCCACATCTGGAAGTGATTTTCTAACAACACTAATTCCAATGAGTCATCTATGATATTAAGCAATGATTCCATAGGGTGAACCCTGATCATATTTTTCCATTGACTGGCAGCCACCGAGGTCAATGAAAGGCAAAGGCGAACCCAGACATGGAGAACCTCACCCTCCACGGCTCCATCTTGTATTACCAAGGACATGGATTTTAAGAAGTACAGGAATGCAATCTATCTCCCAGCACTAATGCAAGGCATCTTCTAATACACTCTGTTTCTTTTCACTGGTTATATGCAGAAGATGGATCCAAAGGCTGCTTGAGGGGAAAGCAACCATAAATTAAGCTGGCAGAAGAAACATTATGAGGCCATGTGTAACCATGAGGCAGTTAGAAAAGCAGGGAGTGGGCTTTCTGGACAAAAGAACAGGACAGCCTATGGTACACAGAGTACAGCTCAGGAGCCTTAATGCTGCCAGCAAGAATCTCCCCAAGGAATATTCTAGAAAGCACTGCCAGTCCACCCCTTGCCCTTTCATCCTAATATAGTGGCTCCAACCATCAACTTTAAACCAATATCATATTGGTTTCCTAATATTTAAGACCTCTAGTACTGATGTTTAGAAGTGTAACTTAAGTCCATTTCCCAGTGTCTTCTGACACTTGGATTTCTTTCAAGTTACAAAGAAAGAATGAGTCATGTTCTCTTAGAGACTGAGGAGCCACTTACAAAGGCTATTTTAAATTTTTCGAGTGACAAGGGTATTATTTAGTTCCCAGAAACAATAATTGACTAAATGCCCTCTTCAGGTCTGAAGGAGTTAATGCAACTTCCCAGAGTTATCCTCTCCCAGGTATAATCTGATTTTAAATGGCAGAGGAGTGTCAGTGTGTTACAAAAACTGAAATCCCACCTCACAAAACCCTGCCTTAAAAAAATATAAATTAGTGGGTGGTTACTTGCATTACAAAAGGATGCTTTGCCTTTCCAAAGGATTCCAATGAAGTTCATTCAAAAATCAGATTCCCCTGCTGTATGCGAAATGACATGATTTGCCCAAATTTGGTTTACATATGGGCCACATTGAGGAAACACAGCTGCTCCAAAGTCTGAATTTGGTTAGCAGGTACCTCTTCACCACGATTTTGGTGGTTCACATACTCATTTCATCAGCACCTTGCCTCCAGGGTCACACAGTGAGGAGCAGACCTTAAAATTTCTTTTCTGTTTTGAGACAGAGTCAAGCTCTGTTGCACAGGCTAGAGTGCGGTGGCTCACTGCAACCTCCACCTCCCAGGTTCAAGCATTTCTCCTGCCTCCGCCACCTGAGTAGCTGGGATTACAGGTGTGTGCCACCACGCCCGGCTAATTTTTTTGTATTTTTAGTAGAGATGGGGTTTCGCCATGTTGGCCAGGCTGGTCTCAAACTCCTGACCTCAAGTGATCTGCCCATCTTGGCCTCCAAAAGTGCTGGGATTACAGGCGTGAGCCACTGCGCCCAGCTGACTTTAAATTTCTGACTCATAATCCCCCACTTTAAGAATAAAATTGCTTTGCTTTTACCTGGCACCTTTCATTCAAAGCCTTCAAAGTATTCAATTCTCATTTGCTCTAAGTCTTCATAATTATGCCAAACAAGTCAGCAAGAGAGCTGGGAATGCAAGGTTCCAAACTACCAGAGATGGGACAAAAGGTTTTTTAAAAAAATATTAGGACTACTGACAGGCAGAAAAATTAAAGGTCCACGGAAATGCACAAGAACTACACTTAGGATATTTTTTGACAAAAAAAAAATTTTCATAGATCTTACTTTTTTAAATAAACTATTTTTCAGAGCAGTTTTAGGTTCCCAGCAAAATTAAGGAGAAATTATAGAGTTCAGTTCCCATGTGCTCCCTGCCCCAACACAGGCTCAGCCTCCCCCACTATCAACATCAGGCACCAGAGTGGTACATTTGTTACAATCGATGACCCTACAATGACACATCATAACACCCAAAGTCCATAGGATACATTAGGGTACATTCTATGGGTTTTGTTTGACAAATATATAATGGCATGTATCCACCACTGCAGTAGTATACGGAGTAGTTTCACTGCCTTAAAAATCCTCTCTGCTTCACTTATTCATCCCTTCATTCTCCCTACTTTTTCAGTTACAAAGAAGAAATATCCAAATCCCAGTTTCTTTAAGAGATGGGGTCTCGCTATGTTGCCCAGGCTGGACTTGAACTCCTGGGCTCAAGGAATCCTCTCGCCTTGGTCTCCCTAGAGTAGCTGAGACTACAGGCACAGACCACCAAACCTAACAAATCATTTTTATATATCTTATAAGAAAAAGAGACATATAGTGGAGAGAAGACAGAAGAACAGAAGGAAGAAAGAAATGAACTCAAGGACATGCATGCTGACAGAAAAAAGAGGCACACAGTACAGAGGGAAAGAGCCCCCGCCTACCAAGATGCGCATCATAATCTAATTGTTTTAAATGTCAGAGGCAAGACCTTCCATTTCAAAGCTCATAATTCATAAGTAATTCTCCCATCCATTTGTTTTTAAATCCATGAGAAGTATAAAGATTATTTTAAATAAAAGAACAAAGATTCAGCATGTTCAAAATCAGAAAAATCATGACCACAAATCCTTGCAATTTCAATGCAAATTAATTAGCTTTACTTGAAATTTAAGTCCCTCTAGTGATTCATCTTCTTAATGGCAGCAAAAGAGAACTCCAGTATCAACAACCTGAGATACATTTCACATGCAACATAGCCGCTATTTTAATTTACAGTTCAGAAAATTCAGAGTAGGCACTTATGCCTCCCCAAAATTATAAAGATAATATGAAATATATAGATATATGTGGATGTACAGGCAAATATCTCGTGTGAGACTATATATATACATATATTCTTCAAAATTTCACTTCAAAGAAAACACATTATAATCAAAGTTCAGGGAATAATACTTAAGAAGACAGGAATTAAAAGCAAGTGGGAATTAAAGTCTAATCTCTAGCCCAACCTAATTTTAATGATCTAGCAGATAGAAAATCTGAGATATGCAAAGCACTAGGCAAAGAGCTGCAGGATTATAGGAAAAATTATCTTAATAATAATAATAGCTAATTATAGAGAGACCATATGTTGTGTGTGCACACACATGCGTGTCACATAAATCTAGAAATCGTGAAAGTATGGTTCTTATCTTGAACTCTACATTTTCTGTTTATAAAAATAATAATGCTCAGAGTAAAATAAATGAATTAATGTTTTCAAAGCAAAAATAAAATTTCCTCATAACATAATCCCACCATCCGAGATAGGCACTCTTTTATTTATTTTATTTTTCTTTTTTTAAAAACAGGGTCTCACTCTGTCACCCATGCTGGAGTGCAGTGGCGCGATCATAGCTCACTGTAACCCCAAACTCCTGGGTTTAAGCAATCCTCTTGCCTCAGACTCACAAGTAGCTAGGACTACAGGCACATACCACCGTGCCCAGCTAATTTTATTATTTTTTTTTTAAGACATGGGGTCTGGCTATGTTGTCCAGCCTCGAACTCCTGGGCTCAAATGATCCTCCCACCTCAGCCTCCTGAGTCACTAGGATTACAGGTGTGAGTCAGTGTGCCCATCTAGCACTCTTAATATTATACACACATATACACATTATATATACACATATGTTAACATACAACATCCTTTGGGAATGTTGTTTTGAATATAACAATAATACTAATAGCTACATTTATTCAGTGCTTCTCTATGTGCTAGGCATTGTTCTTCGTGCTTCAATGTCTTATTTTACTCGAACCTTGCAACAACCCTCTGAGGTCAGTACTATCATTATCTACATTTTACAGATGAAGAAAGCGAGGCACAGAGTGATTAGGTAAGTATATTCACATATATCGTATATGCATTATTTTATAAAAATAGAATCATACTTTGCATGCCATTTCATAATGTAAATTTTTTACCACTGTCAATAAATATAGATGTCAGCCGGGTGCAGTGGCTCACGTCTGTAATCCCAGCACTTTGGGAGGCTGAGGTGGGCAGATCATTTGAGGTCAGGAGTTCGAGACCAGCCTGGCCAACATGGCGAAACCCCATCTCTACCAAAAACACAAAAATTAGCTGGGCATGGTAGTGCACTCTCAGCTACTAGGGAGGCTGTGGCAGGAGAATTGCTTGAACTCAGGGGGAGAAGGGTGCAGGGAGCCAAGATTGCACAGCTGCACTCCAGCCTGGGCAACAGAGCGAGTGTGAGAGAGGGGGAGAGAGAAAGAAAGAAGAAAAAGGAGGGGAAGGGAGGAGAGGAGAGGAGGAGGCCGGGCGCAGTGGCTCACGCCTGTAATCCCAGCACTGTGGGAGGCCAAGGTGGGCGGATTACGAGGTCAGGAGATCGAAACCATCCTGGGATTACGAGGTCAGGAGATCGAAACCATCCTGGCTGATACGGTGAAACCCCATCTCTACTAAAAATACAAAACA
>NW_026652282.1:99747919-99773952 GCF_009828535.3 Hylobates moloch | reverse complement strand
GAAAAGAAAAAAAAGAAAGAAAGAAAGTCATTTTAAGGACTGCACAGTTTTCTGGTGTAAGAATGTATATATATATATATATATATAGTTGCCCAAATCCTTACTTTTGAACATTTAGGTGAACTTTTTTGGGTTTTTGTTTTTGCTATTATAAACATATTTGCAAGGCCCATTGATGTTCATGTTATTCTTCCAATGTTTACAAATAAGCAAAATTAGATCCCCCAAAAGTCAAACAGTCTGCCCAAGGTAACACAGATTGTCAGTAGAATTGCTGGGCCCTCTGGCACTGACTACTAAGCAATAGCTTTCTAGTCTCCTACCAGCCCCTTAAGGTATTTACATTCTAATACAATAGAGAAGCTATCAACAACTACGTTAGGAGGCCTAATGAAATCAATCCTCTCTAAAATGAAAGTACTGATATCAATCCTCTCTAAAACCTAAGAACACACAGGCTGAAAAAATGCCTCCCCCACAAAAAGATATGCCCCCATCCTAATCCCTGGAACCTGCAAATGGTATATGGCCAAAGGGTCTTTACAGATGTGAAATAAATTGGCTTGGCGCGGTGGCTCACGGCTATAATCCCAGCACTTTGGGAGGCCAAGGCGGGTGGATCACCTGAGGTCAGGAGTTCGAGACCAACCTGACCAACATGAAGAAACCCCCGTCTCTACTAAAAATACAAAATTAGCCAGGCATGGTGGTGCATGCCTGTAATCCCGGCTACTCGGGAGGCTAAGGCAGAAGAATCGCTTGAACTCGAGAGGCGGAGGTTGCGGTAAGCCGAGATTGCACCATTGCACTCCAGCCTGGGCAACAAGAGCGAAACTCCATCTCAAAAAACAAAACAAAATGAAATAAATTAAGGATCTTGAGATGAAGAGCGCATCTGGATTACTGGGGTGGACTCTAAATGCCATCACAAGTATCTTGATAAGAAAGAGGCAGCGGGAGACCTGAAACAGACCAAAGAGGTGGCAATGTGACCACAGAGGCAGAGATTGGAGTGATGCAACCACAAGCCAAGGAATGCTGGTAGCTACCAGAGCTGGAAGAGGCAATAAATGATCCTTTCCTAAAATCTCCTGAAGGAGTGAGGCCTAGTGATACTTATTTCAGACGTCTGGCCTCTAAATCTGTTAGAGAACAAACTTGTTTTAGGCCACCCAATTTGTGGTAATTTGTTACAGCAGCCACAGGAAGCCAATGCAACTAGTAAGAGGCTGTAAGGCTGCAGAAGGAGCAATTAGCTCCAAATATGGTGGCCATGGAGAAGATGGGCATTTGACCTAAGCCCTGAAGGACAGATAGGATTCCCTTTAGCAGGGAAGGGCTTGTAAGGGCATCCCCGGATGAGGAGTCAGCATGCACAAAGGTATGTAGGTGAGAAACTATAGAATGTGTTTGAAAAAGTGTGATGGTTCAATGCGGCTAGACTACAGGGCAAAGGAATGGATGTGGTGGGAGAAGAAACTTCAAAGGTGGGATGGGCCTTACTGGTGGACATGAAGGGCCATGAAGTCCCCTCTAGGAAATCTGGGTGTTTATGGCAATGTGAAGCCAGTGCAGACAGAGTTGGCATTTTTATGGGTTTGGGTATTGTTAATCTCCCCCACCCTCCCAAGAGGTAGGAGAATGGTACAGTTTCTAGATATTTCAAGACAATAACTTTTTGCTTACCATCAAGGGGGTCAACTCTGACTTGTTTCAGCCCTCACGAATGTGTGGACAAAACTCTGCCCAAGTTATTTGTATTAGTCCATTTTCATACTCCTAATAAAGAACTGCCTGAGACTGGGTAATTTATAAAGGAAAGAGGTTTAATTGACTCACAGTTCAGCATTGATGGGGGGGCCTCAGGAAACTTACAGTCATGGCAGAAGGCAAAGGAGAAGCAGGCGCCCTCTTCACAGGGTGGCAGGATGGAGTGAGTGCACGCAGGGGAAAGGTCAGACGTTTATAAAACCATCAGATACACGTGAGACTCATTCACTATCACCAGAACAGCATGTGGGAAACTGCCCCCATGATCCAATTATCTCCACTTGTTCCCACCCTTGACGTGGGGATTATGGGGATTACAATTCAAGATGAGATTTTTGGGTAGGGATACAGCCAAACCATATCATTATTTCTCCAGGAGGGGGCAAGAAACATGAAGGTGGGGTAGGCCTACTCAACTGCACCTGGTAACAACTGGAATGATGCTGCTGCTCCCCGATGAGGCCCACTCCAGGTGCTCTGAAGTGTGCCTGGCCTCTGCCAAGTAACCCCAACGAAGCAAAATCATCGACTAAACTGAGCTGCAAGAACTTTATTTGACTCTCATGCAAAAGGTTTCACTGTTGAAAGATCTACTAAGTCAAAGGCCACTCTTTCCCAATTAAACCCGGCAGAAAAAAACAGTGACATAAACTGGGCTCTGGGGTTATAATTACATAATTTCGTAAACTCTTCATTTTTTTTTTAAATTTGAGACAAGGTCTTGCTCTGTCACCCAGGCTGGAGTACAATGGTGTAATCATCGTTCACCATGGCCTTGAAGTGTGTTCAAGTGATCCTCCTGCTTCAGCCTCCCGAGTAGCTGGAACCACAGGCGTGTGCCACCACACCTAGCTAACTCTTCATTCTGATTCCATAATTCCAGATAGAACCTCCCCTTCTTTCAGTTGGAACTAAATCCAAAGCCAGGACATTTTAGGGGACAACCTTGCCAGATGTGTAGCTCCACAACATTCCCTTGGCACCCAGGCCACTGGATTTCCAGAAAAGGCATCCAGCCATCACTAGCTCAGGCCTTTGGAATTTCCCATCCTTGGCTAAAGAAAAGGTTTAAAAAAAATAAACACAGTGATGACTCTGTGCCACAAAGCACACGTTTTAGCCAAACAGAGGAGAGAAAACAAGAGGTGAGAAAAAGATGAGAAGGGGAGAGAAGGAGTGTGCCCACAGTCAAATAATGGTTCCCAGGGCATGGTAGAAGGGAGAAGTCAAGGGGCTGGATCAGGCAGCCAGATCCACAGAAGAGTTTCCTGGAAGGTGGCAGTGCAGAGGCGAACACCAGGAGCAGCAATTGAGGAAAATCAGAATGAGGGGAAAGCAGTTAGGGAATAGTAGAAGGTGGAAAGGGGAAGATAGTAGCTTGCAAGAAAGAGAATGTAGTCAGTAAGAGGAAGCCAGTCCCAGTGGGGGCCGCTCTCAGAGAAAGTCACAAGGGCTCAGAGTGGCAGCCTCTATGGCCACCATTCCCGTCAAGCAGAGTTTGCTGCCTTGAGAAACACGGGTCTGGCAGAGGCATGAGCTGTTGCTCCCCTTCTACCCTGGTAGAGGCTAGGATGGAAGAAAGGAGGGCAGGCAGACCTAGCACCTGAGTCCCTCTACCCTGGGCTCCCAACAGAAATCTGGCCCCTATGGGTGTCTGATGGTCATGTGTCTCTGACCTCCATTGAAGTTGGAGAATGAGGTTCCCTATGTTCCAACTATCCTATATGCTGAATGGCATACAAGTATTTTCTCAATTCCTTCACTAACTCATTTGAGGTCCTGAATCATGCAAGTTGACAGTATATGCACTGTCTCCAGCCCCTGAATAAGTATCTACTCACCCCTTTGGTGCCAGACAAAACTGTTTCATTTATCAAGCACAGTTTCTAAAGGACTTGATTTCTTCCTGTCTGAATCTAAAAATATACGGCTGCACTCATTAAATATTGTTAATATTTTAATCTCTGGTCTCTTGGTCTTTGTAATGGAAAAAAAATACCTTCCTTTTGCCCCTTTTTAATCCTTCAGTTTCCTGAGATTAAGCCCTTGTCTTGCCTTCCACCATTCCTCCTACCTCCTTGTCCTAAGTAGGTTTGATCTGTTAAAAAGAAATCAGCGGAGCAGGGCATGGTGGCTCACGCTGTAATCCCAGCATTTTGGGAGGCCAAGGCAGGCAGATTGTCTGAGCTCAGGAGTTCGCGACCAGCCTGGGCAACACGGTGAAACCCTGTCTTTACTAAAACACATGCATGGCGGTGTGCGCCTGTAGTCCCAGCTACTCGGGAGGCTGAGGCAGGAGAATTCCTTGAACCCCGGAGTCGGTGGTTGCAGTGAGCCAAGATCATGACACTGCACTCCAGCCTGGGCGACAGAGTGAGACTCCTTCTCAAAAAAATAAATAAATAAATAAATAAATAAATAAATAAATAAATAAATAAATAAGCGGAAATAGATTCTCTGCTTCTCTTCAAGCAACAGTTCACAAGCATTTCCCTTGGGATTTGAGCATGAACCGAACGACAGTATCTGTCTTCTCCCTCAGCCAGGGGAGCCATCTTCCACAGCTCAGCACAACTTTCTCTCTCTCTCTCTAGCTCACTCTCCAGCAACGCCCTCCTTTCTAGTTCCTTCTGCTGCATAACACAGCCCCAGAGGTTCCAGAGTTCCCAGGTGTCAACTCTGTCTTGAAGCTCATTGACCTAACGCACAGTACCCAGAAGCCTAGGTGAAGTTCAGCTCAGAGCCAATAGAGAAAAGGAGAAACTCCAAAGCAGAAAGTAGTAAATCAGCAAAATAAAATCAAATAAGCCAGGTTGAAGAGAATAAACCCACAACTTACAGAAAATGAACACCATTTTCTAAAAAAGACTTAAATAGGACTACAGTTAATACCCTTTCACATTTAATAATTAGTAGATATTCATTGTAGATAAGCACATTCAAAAAATGGTTTAACATAATTCCACTGAAAACATTTGAATATTTACCGAGATGGTTTATAAGGAGAATTGAAACTGTTTTCCTATTGAAGAGGAAAAAAAAGAAAAAACAGAACAGGAGAAAAGTGAAGATGGTGAATGTTTATTTTGTCTCTACAGATTTTCAAACAAAATCTGGGAGTTTCCCCAATCTTTTCTATAATGATTTTCAGTGCATTACCGCCAGGTCAATTAGCCAGAGGCTTGAAAAAAGATAGGCTGGGCCCGGGAGAAATATAGCTGTGGCCAATTAGAACCAATGTAAAAATAGGAAATGCAATCCACATCTACGATAGAGTGCTTCCTCGGGACAGCAAAGCTCTGTGCCATCAGACACGTCATGGACATTATACTGGCCAGTGTGAAGAGGGCTGATGCAAATGTGATCAGCCAGGAAACTTTTGTGCTATGTGTCTCTAAGATGGCAGTGACTAGATGTGGTAGAGACGGGAAGTTTCCATTTATCTTTTAATTGAAATCATCATGAAGCCAGAAAGAACTCAGATAGATTTTCCAGTCCTTCCTTCTGCTTCTCCAATCATGTGTTTTGGAAAGCCATTTCTGGGAGGGGATTCTGTGATTACCTTGAAAATGCAGAAGGACCATGCCCAATCTAACTTGACCTTCAGGCTGGGAAAAGCATCTCTTACAAAGGACATATGAGAGGTATCTCGGGACTTGTCGCCAAAGAGCTATTTTATGTGATGTGCAACCATCGCTTTCTCTTTTAAACACCTCCCTGCTGACCCCCCGCCACACACATACATCCACACACCCACACACACCCCTACCTCTTTGCTCTTTTCTTTAACTGAAGGTGGAAAATTCTATAGGCCTGAGCTGGCTAAATGCCCACAAAGTATCTGGCCAGCTTGTATCCTAAAACACCTCAAGTCTGAAAGCAGTGCCCACTATAAGAACTCCAGGCTCAGGGAGTCCTGTGTGGGGAAAGACATTTAGTTACGAAGAATTTAAGAAAACATGTGAATTGAAATTGCAGACTGCAGACCTCTATTGCTTTCTTTCAGCCAAAATTCGCAAAAGGGATTGTGCTTCCTCATTTGAATTCTATGAAGACTTCTGAGCCTGGCTGTTTGCCAGATCCCTGTTCCTCCTCCACTGTAATGTCAGGACCTGTGCTGGGAACCCATCTGACCCCAGGACTCCACCATTCCTCAAACTTGGGTGACATCTTGTGTGATAGGCAGAATAACGGTTCCTCAACGATGGCCACATCTTAATCCGTGGAACCCGTGAATATGTTACTTTACATGGCAAAGAGGACTTTGCAGGCATGATTAAATTAAGGATTTGGGATGGGGCAATTATCCTAGATTACCAAGGTGGAACCAAGGTTCTTATAAGTGAAAGAGGGAAGCAAGAGAGCCGGTGTCAGAGAAGGAGATATAATGACAGAAGCAGTGTGAGACTGATAGGATGTGAGAAAGACTTGACCAGTCATTGCTGGTTTGAGGATGGAGGACAAGGCCATGAGCCAAGGAATGTGGGCATCCTCTAGAAGCTGGAAGAGACCAGGCAATGGATCCTCCCCTACAGCTTCTGGAGGAAGTGAGGCTTTTTGGACACCTTGGCTTTAGCTCACTGAAACCAATTTTGGCCTTCTGATCTCTAGAACTGGAATACGTCTGTGTTTTTTTTTTTTTTTTTTTTTTTTTTTTTTTTTTTTTTTTTTTTTTTTTTTTTTGAGACGGAGTCTCGCTCTCTCGCCCAGGCTGGAGTGCAGTGGCGCGATCTCGGCTCACTGCAAGCTCCGCCTCCTGGGTTCACGCCATTCTCCTGCCTCAGCCTCTCCAAGTAGCTGGGACTACAGGCGCCCGCCACCACGCCCGGCTAATTTTTTGTATTTTTAGTAGAGACGGGGTTTCACCGTGGTCTCGATCTCCTGACCTCGTGATCCGCCCGCCTCGGCCTCCCAAAGTGCTGGGATTACAAGCGTGAGTCACCGCGCGCGGCCAACATGTGTGTTAAGACACTAAGATTGTGGCAATTTGTTACAGTGGCAATAGGAAACTAATAGACCATAAAGCTAGTCCAGTCCTCAACAGGGCCACTTGCTGGACTGCGTTATCCCAGGCACTTTGCCTCCTCTGAGTTCTCTAAGCAGAAACTCACCCCTCCAGGCCAGGTGCAGTGGCTCACGCCTATAATCCCAGCACTTCGGGAGCCCGAGGCAGTTGGAACACTTGAGGTCAGGAGTTCCAGACCAGCCTGACCAACATGGTAAAACCCCATCTCTACTAAACATACAAAAAATTAGCCAGGAGTGGTGGTGCACACCTGTAGTCCCAGCTACTCAGGAGGCTGAGGCAGGAGAATCACTTGAACACGGGAGGCAGAGGTTTCAGTGAGCCGAGATTGCGCCACTGCACCCCAGCCTAGGAAGACTCTGTCTCCAGAAAAAAAAAAAAAAAAAAAAAAAGGGAGAGAGAAACTCACCCCTTCAATCCACAGTTCCACTGTGCTGGGCTCAGTCATATGGTCCTGGTGAGGGTAAGGCATCCCTCCTCAGGAAGGCCAGCAACAAGGCAAGAACTGACTCCTAGAGGAACTGGGCGATTAGCCAGAAAACTGAGGCAGGGGGTTAGCTATGGACAGGCTGGGGGGCCAGACAGAGATACAATGAGTGAGACAAAGACACAAGGGGACAAGAAGATCCAAATCCAGTTGACTGAAAATGGATTTTAAAGGCAGGGCAGAACCAGCAGCCTATGGACTTGAAGAACCTGGGCTCTAAATATGAGACTCCCGGATGTCTCTGAGCCTGGGGGCAGTACTGAGCAAAGGAAGCAGGGCAGGCAGGGAGAGGGAGCTGGGTTTGTTATTACAGAACTGAAGCGAGAAGCCTTATGGAATTTTCTTCTGGCTCTCCTGATGAGAATTCTGCCAGACCATTTAGAAGGGACAGCCGGAGGCCAAGTTCCCTTGCAAGTGGTCATGTCGGTCACTAGGAGTAGAGGAGCAAGTCTCCCCAGGGTCAAGTTAGCAAGGGAGGGCTTTCTTTGCTCCACAAACTATAGAGCATGTCATAAACACTCGGCTGGACACAACGAGAGCTATTGGCCCCTGTGAGCTTTGAAATAACAATTCAGTTCCATGTATGTATCAGTTGATTTAGAACCTTCTTGAACTTAAGTTCTTTCTTGGTGGGAAGGTAGGTACCTTGGAAGGCAGCATTCCCTCCTTCAGATCTCTAGGAAACGATTTAATGTACTGAAGCATTAGGAACGTGTTCACCTATGAAAGTAAACTGGCCATGCCAACAGCAGTCTTCCATTCACACCGTGAACACTGTGACAACAGGCCCTGCAAGGCATAAAGCTGGCAGTTTCTCAAGTGGGAAAACTAAACTACTAATATAAAAGGCATGGAAAGAAATATATATGTTGTTATTTTTGGACAGCACTAACCCACTTGAAAAAAATCATAAAAACAGTTCCACGAAAATGATCCCAGGTACCTCTGCAGAGCCAGTGTTCTGGATATTTTTTTCCATATAGTTATTCAAATAGCAAAGTAAGGAGGAATGGCCAATTGCAAACAGTTCTCAATATCCTTAGGCTTACTTTGGCAAGGAAAAATCTCTACTGATCTTGCCCACGTTTCTCAATAACAACCCCATCCCTCTTTTTTTTTTTTTTTGTCCTCACCTCCTACTTTCCCACTAAAGAGACCTAAGCTTGTTTAGAAGTAAACACTGTTTCCCAATAGAGCGAGATCATCACCAAAACCACATAGAAAGAGCTTCCTCCACCTGATTGATTGTGGAATCTGGCATCCCTCTAGTATTTCTTCACATGGTTACTCCAAAGGAATCAGGACACCTGGAGTTCATTACCTGCTCTGTCATTTCATTAATATAAATAACCTATGGCCTGCCTCACTGAAAACCATGCCTCTGTTTCCCCACTTACAGAAGAGGGGTGATGACTATGTGATATGTGTTCAGTAGTGACCTGTAGACCTATGAGGCCACAGATAGATATAACAGCATTTTTAACTCTTCTTAAGATTTCGGCTATAAAAACTCAAGGTCTTGTCACCACTTAAAAAACGGGCCGGGCACAGTGGCTCATGCCTGTAATTCCAGCACCTTGGGAGGCCAAGGCGAATGGATCACCTGAGGTCAGGAGTTCGAGAGCAGCATGGCCAACATGGTGAAACCCCGTCTCTACTAAAAATACAAAAATTAGCCGGGCGTGGTGGCAGATGTCTGTAATCCCAGCTACTCGGGAGGCTGAGGCAAGAGAATCGCTTGAACGCAGGAGGTGGAGGTTGCCACTGCACTCCAGCCTGGGTGACAGAGCAAGACTCTGTCTCCAGAAAAAAAAAAAAAATCTTATACAAATGAATTCCCCAGCCTTCTGACACACTTCACTGAAACACTTCAAATAAAGATGTTCTGTCTCAGAGACTTGGAAGCAACACTTGACCTCTCAGTTAAATCTTACCCAGTAAAATATTTTCAGTCATTAGGGAAAGCAATGCGATGGGAAAGCTGAAGTATCGGAATATCTTCTAACATTTCTTAGCAGCTGAAACATATATACAATCCAACAGAAGTCAGAAAAGGCAAAAGCACATAACTTCCCATGAACAATAAACTCAATAGGCAATAAAAGTGGAGAAGAATCGCAGGAAATCATTAATAGCAAATTTAGGCATGATTGTGCAAGGCTGTACGCAGACAAAAGATGAACCACGTGGAGCTGGAACACTCGGCATGTTTTCCACTGTACTGACTCTGCTAGGAACCTGTGCGCACTATTCTTTTTATTTTTTTTGTAAAGACGGGGATCTCGCTATGTTGCCCAGGCTGGTCTTGAACTCCTGGCCTCAAACAATCCTCCTGCCTCAGCCTGCCAAAGTGCTCGGATTTTAGGCACTAGCCATCATGCCCAGCCACACACTATCCTTAACAGAACTTATCCTGCTACCACAAAACCAGAATAGCCCAATATAAAAGAATAATTTCTCAAGACAGCTTTAAGTTTTAAAATTTCCTATTAAAATGTATGTTTCCGAAATATATATATATTTTTGAGACAGTCTCACTTTGTCGCCCAGGCTGGAGTGCAATGGCGTGATCTCAGCTCACTGCAATCTCTGCCTCCCAGGTTCAAGCGATTCTCATGCCTCAGCCTCCCAAGTAGCTGGGATTACAGGCGTGCACCACCATGCCCAGCTAATTTTTGTATTTTTGGTAGAGACAGGGTTTTACCATGTTGGCCAGGCTGATCTCAAACTCCTGACCTCAAGTGATCCACCCGCCTGGGCCTCCCAAAGTGCTGGGACTATAGGTGTGAGCCACCGTGCTCAGCCCCCAAAACAGAACTTTAAAAAAGCATTTGAATTTCAATATTCATTTGACTATTAAATGTGAGGATTAAGAGTGAAAGGGATATCGATAAAGGGTTTTTGTTTTTTTTTTTTTTTTGAGACAGGGTCTCAGTCTGTCACCCAAGCTGGAGTACAGTGGCACAATCAAGGCTCACTGCAGCCTCGAACTCCTGGGCTCAAGGAATCCTCCCACTTCAGTCTCTGAAGTAGCTGGACTACACGCATGTGCCACCAGGCCTGGCTCATTTTTGTTTTAATTTTGTAAAGATAGGGGTCTCCCTGTATTTCCCAGGCTGGCCTGGAACTCCCAGGCTCAAGCAATCCTTCCAGCTCAGCCTCCCAAAGGGCTGGGATTACAGGCGTAAGCTAAAGTGCCTGGCATCAGTGAAGGTTTGAAAGGGAAAGGTAGGCATGTCCAAGCTCTGTTTTTCCACACAGATTCCAATTCTCTTCTATTCACCCCTTTGCATAAATCACACTGGCATAAAGGTAAGTGCTTCTGCCAAAGGCCACAGGTACAGTTTCCCCAGTCTGGAGAGCCTTCCGGCCCAGGCACAAGACAGAGTGCTTCTCTCCACTTGAGGACCAGCCTTCCCACTCACTCATTAAACTGGTGTGAAGGTGGAAAATGCCAAAAACCCAGAACCCTTGCTACCATCCACTAGGCTTTTCAGTATGACTAAGTCAGACTGGGAACAGGTATTGGCAAGAACCTCATGCAGAGGGGTCTGCCAGCTTGTTCTTCCAGGAAGGGTAAGATTCTTGGCTCAGCCATGTGGCTCACCCCTTTGAGGCATCATCTGGAGCAAGGAATTAAAGCAAGGGCACCTGCTTCCCCTCTTCCAGCTAACTTTTCTGTCTGCTGACTTGTAACACATACACAAAAGACGTCTCTTGCCCACCATAAAGCCTGGGGATGATAATGCGAGCCAACAGTCATCAGTACTTAACAATTGCCAAACCCCGCTCAAAGTGCTTTAAATATTATTCATTAAGAATATAATAACTCATTCAAGGCTGGGCATGGTGTCTCAAGCCTGTAATCCCAGCACTTTGGGAGGCTGAGGCAGGCGGATCATCTGAGGTCAGGAGTTTGAGACCAGCCTGGCCAACATGGCGAAACCCTGTCTCTATACTAAAAACACAAAAATTAGCCGGGCAATGGTGGTGCACACCTGTAGTCCCAGCTACTAGGGAGGCTGAGGTGGAAGGATCACTTGAACCCAGGAGGCGGAGGTTATAGTGAACCAAGTTTGTGTGATTGCACTCCAGCCTAGGTGCCAGAGCGAGACCCCGTCTCAAAAACAAAACAAAACAAAACAAATAACTCATTTAAGCCTTTCAACAAGCCCCTGAGGGGGTTACCAATGCCCAGGAAGGTTAAATAATTGGCCCAAGGTCATCTAGGGCTGAACTATGAACCTGGGCAGCATGCTTCCAGAGCCCAAGCTCTTAAACACTTTGCTCTGAAGCACAAGCTTACAGGCAATGGCAGCTAACTGAGGTTGTCCCTTTGCTCCATTCAAGCTACTGCTCTGGGAGCGTCCAGGGTGGGGTCCTGCAAGGAATCAAAAAGGCATCTGGCTGTAAGCTGATATAAACGGCAGGCCAATGTTACCCACTAACTCCTCTGCATGCCTGATAAAAATTAAACCAAGAGGTGTAAATCTCAAAGAGAAACATATTCTAAGTACCCTTAGGATTTACAGAAAAGAAGAAATGGCTCGAGCTGTACCCTCATGTAGTTTTGGCCTCTCCTTCCATGATAAACAAATTATTTTTAAAAACTAACAATCTTTCAACATGCCCTGCTGACAATTCTATAGCTCAGGAGAAAGCACAGACAGGTGAATTACTCCTCTGAACTGAACAGCAAGGGTGGTTCTTGACCTGGAGCATGGGGAAGTAGCAACCACTGCTTGCAATCCACAGAGATCAAGTAAGAGAACGCCAAGATGAGTTAGTTACACACGCACACTATATAGGAATTTCTCAGCCTGTCAGATGTTTAGATGTTACCATTTACTCTCCACTTTCCATAAAAAGCTGGTTGGGGGTGGGGCAGGGTCTGTGGTCAAATAAATGTGGGAAATGCCATAAACAGAACAATGTTCATTAGTAAAGGCCTATTTAACCTTGTCGAACCCAGAAAGGATGAAAGTCTTGAAAAACGTCAAGGATCTCAAGAGAGAGCACTGGGGGCTGGGGTGGGGGTCGGAGATGGGGTGAAGACTGGGAAACCACTGACCACTGGCCTCCTATCTGGCTTCTATCTTCTCTAGGTTATTTGCATACCTCTAGTCTCCCTTAAAAGCAGGAACTATCCTATTAGCCTCTTCCTGAGCACCTGAGCAGGAAGTCAACCCCTCATTGACCCCCTGCTCCTCTAGGGCAACTGCTGCTCAGACCCACCCCAGAGTGGGATCTGCCCAAGGGATGAACTCACTTCCAGTCCCCATTCTAACTGGAAGTCTGGGGCTGGCCTCCAGATCATTTCTCCACACCCTGCCTCCCACTTCCCTAATCACCCCCAAAGGTACAAACCTCTTCAATCAGCTAATCTCGCCTACAATTTCATCTCTGTCCACTCAGCCCGGGCCTTTTCCTGGCTCTTCCTCTCCTTCCTGAACCCACTTGGAACACTTTCCACCTCTGCCCTCAAGAACCCTAGTCCTTTGCCAAAAGACAACCTTATATGCTCAGCCACTGTCTTGCTTAACTGAAACCTGGCTTTGCCCTGACAACTCTCTCAAACAGAAGTTGCTCATTTTCTTTTCCCTTCCCCTATCAACAAACTTGCTTTTCCTTCAGTTCACCCAAGCTGAGAAACCTCAAAATTATCTTGACTCCGCCTCCGCTCTTCCTCTCTTTCTTCCTCCCCCTTCTCCTTCCCTTTTAAGAATCACCAAATCCTGTTGATTTTCTCAGCACAATGTTTCTTATGTCTTCTCCCTTATCTCCATTCTCATTGCCTCAGTTAAAAGCCTTTGTTGGCCTGGTGCAGTGGCTCAGGCCTGTAATCCCGGCACTTTGGGAGGCAGAGGTGGGTGGATCACCTGAGGTCAGGAGTTCGAGACCAGCCTGGCCAACGTGGTGAAACCCCGCCTCTACTAAAAATACAAAAATTATCTGGGGCGTGGTGGCACGCACCTGTAATCCCAGCTACTCAGGAGCCTGAGGCAGGAGAATCGCTTGAACCCGGGAGGCAGAGGTTGCAGTGAGCTGAGATCGTGCCATTGCACACCAGCCTGGGTGACAGAGCCAGACTCTGTCTCAAAAAAAAAAAAAAAAAAAGCCTTTGTTATCTCTCTCCAGAACTATAATAACTGTAGTTTAAGTCATTTCCTGGCCTCCAGGCTCTTCTCCCAACAATGAGTCCATCCTACCCAAGGTTGGCAGTGTATTTTCACAAAACACCTAAGAATCTACTGCACTCCAGACACTGTGTGAGGGGCTGGGTTGGGAATAAAAATGAATACACAGCCCCCGGCTTCTCGGCTCACACCCAGAAATGATACAAAACATTGCCCCCTCCCTGACTGTATTCAGTGGCAGATCCTTCTGGAATACTGTTTTTTTGTTGTTGTTGTTTTTGTTTTTGTTTTTTTTGCCAGATCTCTTTTTTTAACCTTTATGAATCACTTATACATTAGAAACTTTCCATATGCTACCTTCGTTATTCCCAAGAACTCCACAAGGGAGGTACTACTATTTATCCCCATTTCACAGATAAGGAAAATGAGACCAGGTTACTTGCCTCTGTTCACAATTCAGGCAGGTGACAGACATTGGGTTCAAGACCAGATCTGATCCTCTAGCTTATGCTCTGTCTCTCACATCTTAAGTAGGACATAGAAAACTTGGAAAAGAGCCCAAACAGGATGATCATGATATGAAGAATCTTGAAACCAAGTCATGTGGGGAACGAAGGAAAGAAATGTAGCCTCTTTGGCTTTGTGAAGAGTGAATTTAAAAATGACATGGTGGCTGTCTCTAAATACTTGAGAGGTTGTTATGCAAAAGAGGAAGGAAGCAAACATGTGTGGCTCCAACAGCAGAGCTAGGTCTAGCCCATGGTGAAATTTACACAGTAAATTTCGGCTCAAGAACCTTTTCTAACATAGCCCTCTAACAGGCAGGGGTGTTTAAGGAGAAGCTAAATAATCATTTGTCAGGGGTGGGTGGAAAGGACATTCCTGCCTTGAGTGGACAAGCGGTCTAGATGAGTGTTTCTGTGCACATAAGAATCATCTGGGGTCCTTTTAAAAAATACAGATGCAGGCCCCACCCCAGACTTAGCAAAACAGAATTTTGGGGGATGGAGACTGTATTGCAAGAATCACAAACGAGGAAATAAGTCTGTAAGAAGATTCATTCAAGCCTCAATAGATGAACTATGAAAGGCCAATCAACATGAAAAACTGTTCAACTTTAAGAGTAATCAAAGAAATGCAAATTAGAACGGTGATGTACCATTTATTTCCTATCAAACTGCAAAAAAATTTAAAATGTTACTAACAAGCGTTGGCATGGAAGAGGGGAAATGAACACCCTCACACTCTCCTGGTGAAAGAGTAAACTGAAGCTACTTTCTGTAGAGCAATTTAACAGTATGTTTAAGAGGAATTTTTAATACTAAAAATGTGTACAGTGTAATCTTTGAGCAAGCAAGTTCACTGCTAGAAATTTATCCTAAGGGGACAATTTGGCAATTTTGAAGATGCCTTCTCAAAGACATTCACTCAATTACTGATGGTAATGCTCTATATCTGCATATATAGTATATGCAGTCCAATATAGTAGCCACTAGCCACATGTGGCTATTGAGCACTTGAACTGTGGCAAGTGAAATTTAGAAATTGATTATTATTATTACTTTTTTTGAGTCGGAGTATCGCTCCGTCACCTAGGCTGGAGTGCAGTGGTGGGATCTCAGATCACTGCAACCTCCACCTCCTGGGTTCAAGTGATTCTCCTGCCTCAGCCTCCCGAGTACCTGGAACTACAGGCATGCACCATGACACTCACCTAATTTTTGTATTTGTTTTTAAGTAGAGACGGGGTTTTGCCATGTTGGCCAGGCTGGTCTCAAACTCCTGTCCTCAGGTGATATGCCTGCCTCAGCCTCCCAAAGTGCTGGGATTACAGGCGTGAGCCACCATGCCTGGAATATGATTATTTTTAATTAATTTAAATTTAAAAGTAAAGAAAGATATATAGCTATTTACCTTTATAGTTCATGTTCATAACAGCACAAAATTAGAAAAACTATCAAAATATCAAACAATAAACGATAATTACCTCTGGTACACCCATAATGAAAATTTAGGCAGTCATTAAATATGATTATATAGATTTGTATTTATTGACATCAAAAAATATTCATAAGATACTGATAAATGAAAAAAAATTATTTAAGTTTGTGTGGCCAGGCAAAGTGGCTCATGCCTATAATCCCAGCACTTTGAGAGGCCAAGGTGGGAGGACTGCTTGAGCTCAGGAGTTTGAGACCAGCCTGGGAAACATTGTGAAACCCTGTCTCTACTAAAAAACAAAACAAAACAAAAACAAAAAAAACTTTAGCTGGGCATGGTGGCGTTCTCCTGCAGTCCCAGCTACTTGGGAGGCTGAGGTGGGAGGATCCCTTGAGCCCCAAAGGTCAAAGCTGCAGTGAGCCATGATTACACCACTACACTCCAACCTGGATAAAGAGCAAGACTTTATCTCAAAAACTATATATATAAATAAAAATAAAAAGTTTGTGTATATCTCTTTCCATCCATATATGTGTGTGTATGTATATGTATAGATATGCATACATCTATATATACAGTATATATGTGTATAGATGTGTATATATACACATAGAGAGAAAGAAAGGTAAATATTTACATTAAAATATTTACAGAGCTTCCTCTGGGTAATGAGATGGTGATAATTATTCTTACTTTTCTGTTTTTCTAGCTGTTGTACAATAAACAAGCATTTGGCATGTAATAAAGCAATGAAGGCCGGGCGCGGTGGCTCACGCCTGTAATCCCAGCACTTTGAGAGGCCGAGGTGGGCGGATCACGAGGTCAGGAGATCGAGACCATCCTGGCTAACAAGGTGAAACCCCGTCTCTACTAAAAAATACAAAAAATTAGCCCGGCGTGGTGGTGGGCGCCTGTAGTCCCAGCTACTCGGGAGGCTGAGGCGGGAGAATGGCGTGAACCCGGGAGGCGGAGCTTGCAGTGAGCCGAGATCGCGCCACCGCGCTCCAGTCTGGGCGACAGAGGGAGACTCCGTCTAAAAAAAAAAAAAGCAACGAAAGCTTAAAAAACAAAGGTTCACTGGTGATTAGAATAGAAAAAGACTCAATCCATAGAATTTTTTAACATGTTAGTCTTAGAAAACAAATTTTCCTATTTGGTGCTTAAACGAGGGTTCAGCAAGGAGGCCTCTCTGGCTTCACAGCAACCTGCACGGGTCTTTTGTACAGATCCTAGTGGAGTGGCTTGCTCCGGGCCCTGCTAACCTCCAGTAGCGAGGCTATTTTATGTTTAGGTGCTAACACTCTGGTTAACTTTCCTGACCTTCAGTTCATTGACAGCTCAGTTCATTGAGAGCCTCTGAACTGGAAATGCTTGGTCAAGAAGCCCAAGTTGAAACCGGCTTTTATTCCGTATTGTTCTCACCTCCTTACAGATGAGGCTGTGGGTTTTGTCCTATATTACCTACTTTCCACAAATTCCCTTGGGAAGAGGGAGCAGAGGAGTGGTTCCGTTTCAGCGCTTCCCTAAATGCAAACATAACAAACATTCCATGCGAAGGTAGTTGTGAGCGGCGGGTTGGGGGAGTCAACAGCTGCAGACGCTTTTCAGCCATTCTCAGCTTCTGGAGAGCTTTTCTCTACAGGAGCTATTAAACGAAATCTGGCTGATGCCAGCCAGGGGACGCTGCGTGCATTACGGCGCCTCCAGGGGCTACAACCCCTAATATCTAGCAATTCTTTCCCGATCTTTTGGCGCACAAGGAATTGAGGGTACGCTCCGCAGTAAACAGTATTTAAACAGCTACTAGGCGACTCTTCCTGGCTGATAAAGTGGCTTCTCTAAAGGGCAGCCATAATACAACAGGTTTAGCAAAATGCCTTTGTTCCCCTGCGGCACCAGTAGCTACATCCTGAATTACAACAAAATCAATTTAAAAATTTAAAACTCTGCATTTTAAACAAGTATATATGTAAACACTTCTCTCTTAATCACATACACTCTCAGGTTATAATGGTTCTCCCCAATCCCCTCTTGAGAAATCTGTCAATGATGATTCTGTAATTATCCCTTTCTCTGGGTTAAAACTGACCTTCATAAAAATGCTGAACTTATAGGAAAATGCAGTAACAGTGGAACAGTCTCTCTGTCTGCTTTATTATGTAGTTAATTAATAGACTTGTGGAAGTACTAATAACTGAATAACAGTTTGAATATGCAACAACATGCTATATATAGCCCAGGCCTAGCCTTCTGAATTTTTCAAACAGTGAGGAAAACTGAATGATGTTAGCAACAGGCCAACACGGGTGTAATTCTAAAATCCTTAAAAAAAAAAAAAAAAACCTAAACAGGAAATACTGTATATTTGTACAGCTTGGTGGGTTTTCCATGTTCTAACAAGAGATACACCAGAGGAAAGCTTGACTTGCTGCGGTAATGGCTCTAACTCATATTGAAGCCCCAATGTGAGTATCTTGGGTTTACAGCACAAGTGTAAATCCTACCTCAGCTGTCCCTTAAAAGAATCAGAAGTTATGGCAGCAGCTGCAACATGGTCCCCTCACTCTCCAGCCACTCGTGGTTTTACTAACTTTGGTTAACAGCTCTTTGTGAGAGAGAGTCATTTAGGAGCATACATTCCATGTAAGAACTATTTCCTTATTTTTTCATTGACTAAACTGCTTACAAATAGCATTTGCTAAGGCTCTATGAAGAATCTAAAGTTGATTTGTGTGCATACTCTGGGTGTCCTATTGACAAAGACATTCCCATACACACAACCAACCCAGATTGTAACTAATGAAAACAAATGAAGAAAAAGATCATTTGCATTCTCGTAATTATAGAGCATCTAGCATTGTGTCTGGCACATTGGTAAGGGCTCAATAGATATTCATTGATTTAGATTACTAGAATCTGTTCTCCCTCACTCTCAAAGTCTCAATGTGGTTCACATACTAGAGTAATGAGTAAATATTCCTCTGCATTGCCTGGTGTAAACGGTAAAAATCAATGGCCTTGGTCCCAAGTAAGCTGGGCTGACAAGGGAACCATGGCCACTGCCAGCGTCTCCTAGAAGAGACTCCTGCCAGTAACAGTTTTTCCTCCTTCGCCATAGAATCAATGGTTAGGAAGGAGCCGCTGAACCTGCAATGCACAAAATTCTTTTGAAAACCTAAAAACATGGGAAAGAATGCTAATGTTAACTTTTTGCTGCTAGGGTGGCAGGTCAAGTGCTGATCAAATCCCAGTGGAAGTTTTCTTAGTCCCATTTATTCTCTTGAGAAATCTGTCCACCTACACCTTTCTTCACGTGTTGTGGTAGAAGGCCAGCCAACCCTGCTCAAGGAAGGTTTTTTGTTTTCTCTGAATTTAGGAAAGCGTTCTCTGCTAGGTAAATTGAATCACTTGTTAACAATCACCTAAGATGAGAGCCCTGGTATAAATGCTCTGCACACAGCTTGCCTTCCTCTCTTAACTGGCTGTGATGACAGGCAAGGCTCCAATCTGACCTCAACAGGTCCTCACTCCAAAATTAGACTGAAATACACAACAAGCCAAGTCCATTAAAGTAACATTAAAGGTCTGGATTTAGCTCCACTAAACAGCAGAATAAAACTTTCAAGGGTCCAGCCACAATAAAGAGATTTCTTTAAAGTCACTTAGGTTTGCACCCTTGTAGCTATTAGGGATCAGATCTTTATCTCAAAGGTACACAGTTTACCTTTGATCCTCCTCCAGAACTCCCACTAATTTCAACTTTCTCCACTGTTGGGATCAAGCCCCTGGCCTCCCTTTAATGCTGGGTTTTATTGCTGATTCTACAAGATCAACAGAAAAATTACAAGGAAAAGCTGTTAAGTTCCCTTCCGATGACAAGTTGTTTTAACAAAAAGAGCCCTCTCTTAAACGGTGAGATTTAAACACAGCAAACGACTCGCTGTAAAATGGAGCTGAGGGAGACAAAAACAAACAAAAACAAAAACAACAACCAAAAAACAAAGTAACAAAACAAACACTAATTAATCAGTCCGATTCGCTTGTCCAGGAAACTGGCAACGAGTGTCTTGAAAACACGAGAAGGGGCAAGTGCCCGTTAGCACCCTTTCGCTTTTCTCCGGAGTCAGACAATCCGGATAAGGCTGAGGGTGCTCTGGGAGGGTTCCCAGAGAGTCAGCGCGCTTTCGAATCCCCATCCCCCAGTCCTGAGCTGTGGGGCTCTGACCCCAGGTCCTCCATCCCCGGACTGACACACCCAGTCTTCCCCCAAATCCTCGCGGCACCGTCCCCTTGCCTCTGAAGCGCTCGCGGGTCCCCGAGGGACACACTCTCCCTGCGGTGGATGACCCCGCGCCCACTCTGTCGCAGAACCCCGTTGTTTCTAATGCCCTCCCTCCGCAGCAGCACCCCTTCAACACCCATCACCACCCTCTCTCTCCCCAGTTGCAGGAGGAAGTCGCTCTGCTTCCTCTGTTCTCACTGCCCGCCCGAGCTGGGGCGCCCGGGGCTTTCTGGGTGGGGTTCTTTTTTTGTGTACACAGTGTGTGTGTGTGTGTGTGTGTGTGTGTGTGCGCGCGCGCGCGCGCGCCAGAGTGTGTGTGCCAAACGCTCATCGCATCCTTCCGCCTAGGCGGCCTCAGGTGCTCGCGGGAGGGGATCGGGATCTCGTCGTGCCCTTGTCCCCGGCTCTTTGTGCCGAGTCCAGAGCAGCGCAAGGTCAGCTCTTTAGCTCACACCCCCGGCCCCGACCCTGGGTGGGAGCCTCCGCCTCCGCCTCCGCCTCCGCCTCCTCCGCAGCCGTCCGAGCCCGGCTTTGCCCGTCTGCTTCCATCCCGGCGCACGCCTCCGCCGTGCCGGGCGGCCGGAGCGCTGTCAGCCGGCGCCTGGGACTCGGACCCCGGCCGGCGGCTGCCGGTGCGAAAACTTACTGAAGCGGAGAAAGACAGCGCGCGGCGCACCAAGCGGCCGCACTGGCGCCGTTCCTGCCCCTTCCCGCGTCGCTCCCACCTGGAGCGCGTCCCCCGGGATGCCCCGTCCCTCGGCCACTCACCAGCACCACGGAGCCCCGCACGGCCTCAGACACGCTCTGCCGGAGCTCAGCCGCCGTGCCAGGCTTGCTGAGCCGTTTGGTGAATTTGCGCACTTCGGCCATGGCAGCGGCAGCGGCAGCGGGCGGGTCTCGGCGGGCGGGCGGACCTCGGCGGGCGGGTGGACTCACTGCCCCGGCCCGCGGCGGCCGCGGCCGCTGCTGCTCCCTCTGTTTACTCGCCGGCCGGCCGGCCACATCGCAGCTCGGCGGCGGCGCGGCTCACGCTGCTTCTCCCTCCCACCTCCCACCCGCTGCTCCTCCCTCGTTCCCTCCTTCCCTCCTTTTCTCGCTTGCTTCGCCCGCTCACTGTCCTGCCCCACGGCGTCGGCGGCGGCAGCTCCCTCCCCTAGAGGGCCCGAGCTCAGATCGCCACCAGCCGAAGCAAGAGGGTGTGTCTGATGGGGAAGGGTGTGTAGAGGGGGAGGGAGAACTGGAGGTGGGGGCGAGGGTCACGAGGGAAGAGGGGGGAAGTGGCTACCGCTCGGGCTCCGCCCGCAGCTGATGTTGCTGGTGCAGCCGCATCCGGGAGGGGAGATCTGGGCTGCTTCTTTTTTTCCGCTTGAGTGGGGCGGGCGGGGGGGGGGGGGGGGAACAGAGAGGGGTGATGAAATGTCTCCAAGAGTGGGGCGTGCTCCTCTCCCGCCCTAGTGCTCCTCTCCCGCCTCCGAGCTGCAGTCCCCTCAGGAGGGCTGGAGCACTCTCATTCCCTCCACCCCACAAGCCCCCAGGGCCCAGGCGGCTAGGGGCTGGAAAACAACGTGGAGCAGCCGCCTTTTGTGTGCTCCGTGGGGAAGGGTCGCACCAATGTCGAAGGACAGAGAGCGGATTTCCAGCGTGAGCGGCTCGACTGGGTCCCCCTCCTCGCCCACACCGTTTTCCTACTCAGTTGGCTCACCTAACAGGGGGCAACACTGGGGAGAGAGCATGCTTCTGGAAGTGGGAACTTAATTGTGGCGGCACCCCTCGCCCCGTCCCCCACGGGGGAGAGCTGGGTGGTGGAGCTTGAGCCTGTGGCAGGTGATCCCTAGGTCAGCACTCACTGCACCAGGAGTGGGGTGGGGGTGGGCATTAGGAAGGCCCATCTCCCTGGGTTTGGAGGACTTAACCAATCTTATAGTAGCTTTTACAAGTGCCCCGCACTCACCTTTCCATTTCCTATTCATCTCCTTACCCTTTTCAGCTTCCAAGAAATTGTTTTTCCAAGAATCAAAGAACATCTCATAACAGGGTATAAAACGAACATGCTTAAGACAGAAATCGGGACGGGAATCTTGAAGTACTAGTGACCCTGTCAGACCTCCTGAAGTGCAGAGTGAAAGGCTCCACTGATGGTGGCAGTTTTCTATCTGGTTATTTCATTTGTTGAGAGTTTGAAAATGGCCCTCAGTCTGGGGGATCGAGCAGCCCTTCTGAAAGCAGTCCTACCACCACCCATCAGGCACTTTCCCCACCCTCAAAGACCAAACAGTCTTTTAGGGGACTTTATTATGGAAACAAGGACATGTGTGGTGATGGTTTCTTTGAACCCAGAAAAGGCCAAGTCTCTTCGCAGTAAGCCTATTTCAGCCATCACATCAGTCTCAATAAAGCATATATATGGAGGCTCCTAGAGGGCCTGGGACCTGGAAGTCCTCTAAAGACATTGTGTCACAAATCTTAGTTTTGCACAGTACGTGTAAAATTTGTTAATTGTTGTGTGTAGGCAGATCTCCAAGAATTCATACCCTCTGTTCCATAAATGCCTGTGTGGCTCATGCTGTTGGTTACTGCCACAGTAGCTATAACACATTTTGCTTGCGAAGAGAGCCCAGATTTACTTCAGGTATAGGGCAGAGCCACAGGGTTTAAGGAAGGCAGGCCCAACTCCAGGTGATGAATCATGACTGCTGAAAAAACCGTGATAAGCTCCCTCTTATTGACTAGTGGGACAGTGTAGACTCCCAATCAGTTTGGGCCAATGAGATATAAGAGGGAAGTGTGAGAGGAGGGTTCCTGGGAAAGTTTTTCTACCTTGATAAAAAAAAAAAAAGGAGAGAGGCCCAGGCCCCACTTTCTTCCTGAGAGGGATGTTTTCTTGCAATGCTTTGACCCTTGGCAGCCATATTGCAACCACGAGGCAAGGCCAAGACAATCTCAGAGAAGCCAATGCAGAATCCAGATAACATTGAACTGTTGAACCAGGCCTGATACTGCCTACCTCTAGTTCCTTTTTATGTAAGAAAAAATAAACCCCTGCAGTTTATGCCACGTTTAGATGAATATTCTGTTACTTTCAGCCAAAAGCATTCTTAATACCACGGGCTCTATGGTAGCCACTGAAGGTGCACAGCATTGAACAAGACAGGCAAGGTCCCTCCTCTCCTGGAGCTCACATGTGAGTGCAAAGAAATGAACATGTTAATTTCAGAAAGATAAATGCTATGCAGAGAATTAAGGTGAGTTGATAGAGAGTAACTGGAGTTGGGAACCTAGTTTAAAATAGATGATCAAGAAAAGTTTCTTTGAGGAGGTAAACACTGAGCTGAGTCTTAAAGAAGCAGTCAGCAGAGATCAGCAGGTAGACCATTCCAGGTGACAGAAATGCCAGGAACAAAGGCCTAGAGATGGGAGCAGACTTAGTGTGTTCAAAGACCAAAAAAAGGCCAGTGTGGCTGGAGCGTAGAAGGAAGAGGAATGGTACAAGATAGAGTAGGAGAAGTAAGCAATTTCTGCAGAGTCTTGTGAGCCATGGGAAACATATGTCACACTGATGGTGCACAAACACCATCTGGCCATTGTGCAGGCTCTATGCTCATTCTTGAGATTGTAGATTTCACTTCTTCTGGTTTAAGACTTCTATTTAAATACATAAACATTGAGCATGGTGCTACGCACTGAGGGAGAATGCAGTATGAATTAAAGACACTATTTCCTTCTGGGAAAAAAAAAAAAGAAAGTCTAGTAGAGAATGTATTTATGGTACAAGGTAGCATGTGATACAGACCATACTCAAGGTAAAGAGGCAGGAGAGGCCGAGCGCAGTGGCTCATGCCTGTAATCCCAGCACTTTGGGAGGCCGAGGTGGGTGGATCACCTGAGGTCAGGAGTTGGAGACCAGCCTAACCAACATGGTGAAACCCATCTCTACTAAAAATACAAAAATTAGCCAGGTGTGGTGGCAGCCACTTGTAATCCCAACTACTTGGGAGGCTGAGGCAGGAGAATCGCTTGAACCCGGGAGGCAGAGATTTCACTGAGCCAAGATTGCACCATTGCACTCCAGCCTGGGCAAGAAGAGTGAGACTCCGTCTCAAAAAAGAAAAAAGAAAAAAAAAAAGGCAGGAGAGATCATATCTTCTTAGGGTCTATGAAAGGCTTTCTGGAACAGGGGGCGTTTGAGCGTTTGAGCTGGACTTTGCGGAATGGGTAGGATTTGGATATAACTACACTCATATAGTAAAGGGAAATCGTAGGTGCAATCTTACAACTTCCAATAGGGCATTTTATTGGATGATTTCTTTTCCATATTCGTTAAATACATTCGGTTTTTATCACAAATTTAGCTGCTGCATTAACACTATCCTAATTGAACCTGAGATACGAGTATTAGAAATGCCATTGAGCCCTTTGACCGAGAAATTCCACTTGTATAAATCAATGCCAAATAAAAACTCGCATATGTGAACTCAGATGCCTGTATAAGGATGGTCATTATATCAAATGTTTGTAATAGCAAAATATTAGAAAGAACCTGAATGTCCATCTAAAAGGGACTTCTTTATGATCAGTCCCTAGACCACTGCCTGGCACATTGAGTGCTCAAAAAACAGTTGTTCAGTGAATGAATGAATACACATGATTTATTCAAACGAAGGGACTCTCTTCACCTATTAAAAAAAGAATGAGGTAAATATGTATGTACTTACATTGAAAAAGCTCCAAAGGATATTCATTGATAAAAGCAAGTTGCAGAACCACTCTATTTATAAAAATGTGTACGTGTGGGCCAGGCGCAGTGGCTCACGCCTGTAATCCCAACACTTTGGGAGGCTGAGGCAGGCGGATCACCTGAGGTCAGGAGTTTGAGACCAACCTGGCCAACATGGCATGGTGAAACTCCGTCTCTACTAAAAATACAAAAATTACCCAGGCGTGATGGTGTGCACCCTGTAATCTCAGCTACTTGGGAGGCTGAGGCATGAGAATGACTTGAACCCGAGAGGTGGAGATTGCAGTGAGCCAAGATCGCTCCACTGCACTCCAGCCTGGAGGATACAGCGGGATTCTGTCTCAAAAAAAAAAAAAAAAATGTGTGTGTGTGGTGTGTGTATATGTATGTCCCTATACATGAGCTAATAGTGGGGGCCTCATGGGTGGGGAGTGGAAGTGGGAAGCAAGGAGACTTTAACATTTTATCATCTAAATGCTAAAGACTCTCAAGTTTATATTTCCAGCCTCAAACATCAGACTTGTATATCGAACTCAGCATCCCCACTGGGATGTCTGGTAAGTATCTCTAATTAAGCATGCCTAAAATCAAACTCTTATTCTTTCTCCACGAATCTAGTTTTTCTATAGTTTTCTCCATCTCAGTATATGATCATTCTTTCTAGTTCCTCAGAACAAAAGCATTAGAGTCATCTTATTACCTACACACTCTTTATCCAACCAACAGCAAAGCCTGTTGGCTCTGCCTTCAAAATACGTCTGAAATCCAACCACTTCTTAATATCTCTACCAATACCACCAGCAACCCTTACCAAGCTTATGTCAATAGCCTCTCAACTGACCTCCCTGCTTTCACCCTTACCCTCCTGTAGTCTATTTGCAACATAGCCAGTGAGTCCCACCAACTCCCTATTCAGTTTCTACTTACAGTGACCTACAATATCTAGTGTTATCTCTTGCTGTGTAACAAATTACCCCCAAGTTTAGCAGCTTAAAACAACACACGTGTATTATCTCACAGTTTCTGTTTTTCAGGAATCTAAGCATGGCTTAGTTGGGTTGTCCAGACCAGAGTCTCTCGCTAGGCTGCCATCAAGGTATGAGTTCAGGATCTCTCATAGGCTATGATCAAGGTGTCAGAGCAGGGACCTCACCCATCTCAAGGTTTAACTGGGGCAGAATTTGTTTTTAAGCCCATTCAGGGGTTGTGGCAGCATGCAGATCCTCACAGGTTGTTGCAGTAAGGGCCTTAGTTCCTTGCTGGCTGTCAGCCAGAGGCTGGCCTCAGTTCCTTGCCTGGTGAGCTTCTCCAGAAGGCAGTTAATAACATGGCAGTTTACCAAAGTGAGCAAACAGGGCCAGGCGCGGCGGCTCACACCTGTAGTTCCAGCATTTTGGGAGGCCAATGTGGGTGGATCACTTGATGTCAGGAGTTCAAGACCAGCCTGGCCAACATGGTGAAACCCTGTCTCTACTAAGAATACTAAAGTTGGCAGAGTGTGGTGGTGCACACCTGTAATCCCAGCTACTTAGGAGGCTGAGGTGAGAGGATCACTGGAACCCAGGAGGTGGAGGTTGCAGTGAGCCAAGATCCCACCACTGCATTCCAGCCTGGGCAACAGAGCGAGATTCTGTCAAAAAAAAAAAAAAAAAAAA
>NW_026652282.1:99745626-99747909 GCF_009828535.3 Hylobates moloch | reverse complement strand
AAAAAAAAAAAAAAAAAAAAAAGAAAAGAAAAAAGAAAAGAAAGGAAAGAAAGAAAGACAGAGAGAGAAAGAAAAAGAAAAAAAGTGAGCAAACAGGAGAGAGTTGAAAGAGTGAAAGACTACCTGCAATTGGAAGCCACAGTCTTTTCTAACCTAAACTTGGAAGTGGCATCCCATCAATTTTACTGTATTTTATTCACTAGGTCCAGCTCACGTTGAAGGGGAAGATATTACACAGGGCATTAATACTAGGAGGCAAGAATCATCTGGAACCATGTCAGAAGCTGCCCATCACAATCTACCTGACCTGTCTCACTATAGCATTACAGCTTTTTTCCCATACCTGTCTGATCTCATCTCCTATTGATCCTCTCCTTTGCACTCCATGATCTACCACACAGGCCTCCTTGCAGGTCCCTGAATTGCCAAGGCTTTGTCCATCATCAAGGCCTCCTCATTTACTGTTCCTTCTACCCAATGGAAGAAGCTTCATTACTTACTCTCTCAACATCTTTAGGTTTTGGGCGTTCCTTGACCTTCGTATTTAAAAGTTCAACCCTCCTACCATCTCCTATCTAACTTGCTTGCTTTGTTTTTCTCCAAAGCACTTGTCACCATTTGATATACTATATATGTTTATATATTTATTTTATCATCTGTCTTCCTCACTAAAATGCAAGTTCCATGAAAGCAGGATATTTTGTCTGCTTTGTTCACTGCTTTATCATCAGTGCCTAAAGCAGCACTGCCCAAGAGAAATATAATATGAGCACATATGTAATTATAAATTCACTTGTAGCCACATTAAAAATTAGTAAAAAGAAGCAGGTGAAATTAATTTTGATAGTATATTTTTGTTGGGCACGGTGGCTCACACCTGTAATCCCAGCACTTTGGGAGGCCAAGGTGGGCGGATCACCTGAGGTCAGGAGATCGAGATCATCCTGGCTAACAAGGTGAAACCCCGTCTCTACTAAAAATACAAAAATTAGCCAGGCATGGTGGCACGCACCTGTAGTCCCAGCTATTCGGGAGGCTGAGGCAGAAGAATCACTTGAAACTGGGAGGCAGAGGTTGCAGTGAGCCATGATCATGCCACTGCAGTCCAGCCTGGGCAACAGAGTGAGACTCCATCTCTAAATAAATAAATAAATAAATAAATAAATAAATAAATAAATAAAACTAGCCTGGTCAACATAAGAAGATCCCATCTGTACAAAAATATTAAAAATTTAAAAATTAGCTGGGCATTGTGATACACGTCTGTAGTCCCAGCTACTCAGGAGGCTGAGACAGGTGGATTACATGAGCCCAGGAGTTTGAGGCTTCAGTGAGCCGTGATTGCACCACTGTGCTCCAGCATGGGTGACAGAGCAAGACCCTGTCAGAAAAACAATTCTAATAGCTATTTCATATCTGTTTTTGTATTTAAGTATAAATTAACTAAAATTAAATAAAATTACAAATTCATTTCCCCAGTCGCATGAACTACATTCATGTGCTCAATAGCCATATGTGGCTAGTGACCACAACGTTGCACAAGGCAGGCCTAGAACAGTGCCCAGCACTTAAAGATCACTCAATAATTAATTACTATATACAAATTGTGTGCAGCTTTTCCAATCAGAATATATTCATGATGACTTCGATGAGATAAATAAAGCAAAACAAAAGAAATCATGATACCATGTTCACTTCTGTGTGTTGTTGAGGCATTTATTACAACCAAACTATAATTGTGGAGAGGCGTATGGTCTCCAAAGCATATTTATATCCATTATCTCATTCAATCTTCAGAACAATCTGGAGAGATAGACAGCCAAGATTATTTTTCCCCATTTTACAGATAAGTCACACAGTAGTTGGCAGGGCCAGAAACAGAAGCCAGGTCTTTTAGGTCTCTTTCAGATACACCACATGGCATCGACTAACTTTAAGGGCCCTGGGAGAATCTCCATCTTACTCTAATTCTATGTGGATCCATTAGTCATGAATTTATAGTGAGATTGTCTTATGTATTTTATCTGTCAGACAACTGTATATTGCTGGATACAATATTATAGGCAATATATGAGTATTAGAAAAAGTTAAAAGCCCTATCGCAATTATAAGATATTTTAAATAATATAAAACTTATTGAATATATATTAATCGCCTATGGTACCACTTGGAATAATGAGAGGTTCCTTATTTCCCAAAGTCATCACCTTCTTTTTCACTTTTTTATCCTTCAAAGGGATTTTTAAAATAATATTAAAAATATATTTTAAAACTATTTTTAAA
>NW_026652282.1:99683939-99730800 GCF_009828535.3 Hylobates moloch | reverse complement strand
AAATTAATTCAAGATGGATTAAAGACTTAAATGTTAGACCTAAAACCATTAAAACCCTACAGGAAAACCCAGGCAATACCATTCAGGACACAGGCGTGGGCAAGGACTTCATGTCTAAAACACCAAAAGCAATGGCAACAAAAGCCAAAATTGACAAATGGGATCTCATTAAACTAAAGAGCTTCTGCACAGCAAAAGAAACTACCATCAGAGTGAACAGGCAACCTACAGAATGGGAGAAATTTTTTTTTTTTTTTGAGATGGCGTTTGTCTCTTGCTGCCCAGGCTGGAGTGCAATGGTGCCATCTCAGCTCACCGCAACCTCCGCCTCCCAGGTTCAAGCGATTCTCCTGCCCCAGCCTCCCGAGTAGCTGGGATTATAGGCATGTGCCACCGTGCCCCACTAATTTTGTATTTTTAGTAGAGACGGGGTTTCTCCATGTTGGTCACGCTGGTCTCGAACTCCTGACCTCAGGTGATCCACCTGTCTCGGCCTCCCAAATTGCTGGGATTACAGGCGTGAGCCACTGCGCCCATACAACCTATATATATTTAGTGTTTGTCTCTCCCCGTAAATTATAAGCTCTGTATGAGCAAAGCTTTTTGTGTGTTTTGTTCATCACTATATATCCACAACACCTAGAACAGTGTTTCGCATATAGTAGGCACTCAGTAAATATTTGTTGAATGGCTACATTATATAACATTTTCATTCAGGACGATTGTTCATAATATTAAGAAACTATGTAAAGAAAAGACAAATGATTTTTCAACATTGCTTCATGTATGCCACATTTTATAACAAAACATAAAAATACAAGATATCTGAACTTTATATTTGTTCTCAATAAAATAAAAATATTTCGATCTTTGTAATATTGTAGGTATTTTGATGTCTTATGAAATTTTTCAAGCATGTGAATCAAATTGTAACAGTTTTTTTGTGGCAATTAGTTCACTAGTAAAACATTTTTATTGTTTGTCTACTTTCTATGTATGTATTTTTTTTAAGATGGAGTCCCCCTCTGTTGCACAGGCTGGAGTGCAATGGCGTGATCTCAGCTCACTGCAACCTCTGCCTCCCAGGTTCAAGTGAGTCTCCTGCCTCAGCCTCCCGATAGCTGGGACTACAGATGCCTGCCACCATGCCCATCTACATTTTGTATTTTCAGTAGAGACGGGGTTTCACCATGTTGGCCAGGATGGTCTCGAACTCCTGACCTCAGGTGATTCACCTGCCTCAGCATCCCAAAGTGATTATAGGCATGAGTCACCACGCCCGGCTATGGTGGTGGTGATGGGGCCTCCCTATGTTGCCCAGGCTGGTCTTGAACTCCTAGGCTCAAGCAATCCACCCACCTTGGCCTCCCAAAGTGGTGGGGATACAGGCATGAGCCACTGCGCCCAGCCCTGGTTGTCTACTTTCATTCAAATGAGCACTATATCTTGAGTTCCTGGTGGAATTACAGTCACATACGATAATTTTAAGAGTGTTCCTTGGACAAATACATGTGGGAAATGCTCCTTAGTGTATTATTCTGTGGAAACTATTTCATCTTCTCACTTCTTCACTTCATTTTCTGGACTTCCTCCAGCTCGCTGACTTCACATCATCGTTTGCTCTTTCCCTGACTTGTGCATACAAAAAACAGATCTCCACCTCGAAGGCTTTGCCATTGCATTGCTTTTACGCTAGTAGTTAGGGAGCAATTTTTAAGTCTCCCTCTTAAAGGATTTATTTTTTTGCATTTTATCCTTAAGAGCTATTGACTTTGGTTTCATCTTTCTCTTGAAATGGCTGAAAATGTCTCCAGGGTGGGTATATTTTTGACTTCTTTCCCCCTCACAGTACTCCAGGCGAGAAGCTTTCTGAGATTTTCATTTTCCGCACTCATGAATGGGAGTCCATTTAAAAACTCTGAGGTGGAGATCATCCTAAATGCTTAGTTCTTTCCTGGTACTCTCTTCACACAAGGTAAAAGTGTACACAGACATAATATACATATCTATCATTAAGTATACATCATATTTGTGCATATATATATATATTTGCTCACTGTGACAGATTTTGAAGTTTATTAATTAGTGTTTGTGAATGAATAAAATATGTTCCATTATACATTTTTTTTTGAGACAGGGTCTCACTCTGTTGCCCAAGCTGGAGTGCAGTGGGATGATCTCAGCTCACTGCAACCTCAACCTCCCAAGCTCAAGCCATCCTCCCACAGTCTCCTGAGTAGCTGGGACTACAGCTGCATGCCACCATGCCCAGTTATTTTTTTTTTAATTTTGTAGTGATGGGGTTTCAACATGTTGTGCAGGCTGGTCTCGAACTTCTGGGCTGAAGTGATCTGCCTGCCTCAACCTCCTAAGGTGTTGGGATTACAGGTGTGAGCCACAGCACCCAGCCTAAATATACATTTCATACACACATGCATGTGTATACACATACATGCATGTACATTCACATATGAAGTCAGTGTCTGTACTTCCCATTGCTAGTTTTTATACTCTTACTATCTGTATATTTATTCATAAATACTGTATAGTAGCTCCCTTTCCTTTCATTGTTCGTCTTGTAGAATGAATATTCTACCACTGCTTCCCCTCCTTTTGCTACTCACTTGATCCTTCGCTGCCTGCCACTTGGCCTCCCATAACTGCTTGACAAAAATCTTCTCATCTGAAGTCAGATGCGGTGGGTCATGCCTGTAATCCTAGCACCTTGGAAGGCTGAGGTTGGAGGATTGCTTGAGCCCAGGAATTAGAGACCAGCCCTGGCTACATAGCAAGATCATGTGTCTACAAAAAATAATTTTAAGAAATTTATAAAAATTGAAAACGAAAATTAGCTTGGCATGGCAGTGTTCACCTGTAGTCCCAGCTATTCAGGAGGCTGAGGTGGAAGGATCCTTTGAGCCCAAGACGTTGAGGCTGCAGTGAGCTATAATGGAGGCACTGCACTCCAGCCTCCGTGACAGAGTGAGACCCTGTCTCTAGACGACAACAAAAAATCTTCTCATCTGAAAGTCATCACCATACTCAGTAACCTTTCCTTGGTCCTCATTACCTGACTTCTTCATTGTTCCTCCTCTCCTCTTTCTTGGATCTCTTTTGAGATGGAGTCTCACCTGGCCTCCCTGGTTCAAGGGATTCTCCTGCCTCAGCCTTCTGATTACAGGTGTGCACCATCATCCCCAGCTAATTTGTTTTTTTTTTTGTATGGAGGTTCACCATGTTGGCCAAACTGGTCTTGAACTCCTGACCTCAAGTGATCTGCCCACCTCAGCCTCCCAAATTGCTGGGATTACAGGCATGAGCCACTGCGCCCAGCCCTTCTTGGATCTCTTAATGAAATACTCTAATGTTGAAGGGGCTGGCCCCTGTGAAGAGGTGAAAGGGTGGGGCTCAGGGCTAATATCCTGCTTTGCCACTCTCTCGGCAGGCCTGTTTTCTCTCCCGACCCCCAGCTTCACACAGCCTCATGTACATTTCCAGAGGGATGTTCTGCTGTTTCCTTCAGCTTCACTTGTCTGAAATATAACTCATCATCTTCCACAAAGCCAGTTTCCGTAGCTTCTCTTTTTCTGTCACTAACGTCAGCATCAGACATAAAACCTGAGTCATCTTTGACTCCTTTCTTGACTTCCCACCCACGTTCTATCCATCACCTAGTTGTGTTGATTTTTTTAATGTTTTGAACTTTTGAAATATTTCAAAAACACAGAAAACTACAGAGAATAAATGATTTCATCACTGCTTAGATTTGACAAATCTTTATATTTTGTCACATGGACTTCAGAGTTTTTCAAGAAATAAAACATAATACATTTGAAGTCCCTCTGCACCTTTCCTCAATCCTGTCCTCTACTCCCTTAGAAGTTATCACTACCTAAAGTCTATGTTCCCCAAAAGCAATGTTGTATACTTTTCCTACATATGTATTTATCCATAAATAATATATAGGACAGGCACAGTGGCTTACGGCTGTAATCCCAGCACTTTGGGAGGCTAAGGTGGGAGGTTCACTTGAGCCCAAGAGTTCGAGACCAGCCTAGGCAACATGGTGAGGCCCCATCTCTATAAAACATTAAAAAATTAGCAAGGCATGGTGGCATACACCTATAGTCCCAGCTACTTGGGAGGCTGAGGTGGCAAGATCACTTGAGCCCAGGAATTCAAGGCTGCTGTGAGCTATGATCATGCCACTGCACTCCAGCCTGGGTGGCAGAGTGAGACCCTGTCTCAAAAACAAGAATTATCATCATCAACAACAACAACAATATTTTATTATAATAAAGGGTTTATTTTAGAGAAAATCAAAATTATGGGAGAAATTATTCTTATTTTTTGATCTAGTTGTCTACATCTATGTAGATATAGGTAGTCTTGTTCCCAAAGATGTAACCCCGTTATCATTTGAGTCACGTGAATGTCAGGTATAGTTCTCAGGAGTAAACAGAGATTTGTGTGTGTGTGTGTGTGTGTAAGAGATGGGGTCTCACTCTGTTTCCAGGTGGGAGTGCAATGACAGGATCATAGTGTGTCCGGAGTTGGTTCCTTCCGGCGGGTTCTTGGTCTTCCTCACTTCAAGAATGAAGTTGCGGACCTTCGCGGTGAGTGTTACAGCTCTTAAAGGTGGCATGGACCTAAAGAGTGAGCAGCAGCAAGATTTAGAGTGAAAGAACAAAGCTTCCACAGCATGGAAGTGGACCTGAGTGGGTTGCTGCTGCTGGCTAGGGTGGCCAGCTTTTATTCCCTTATTTGTCCCCAGTCACATTCTGCTGATTGGTCCATTTTACAGAGCGCTGATTGGCCCATTTTACAGAGTGCTGATTGGTGCGTTTACAACTGTTTAGCTAGATCCAGAGCACTGATTCGTGCATTTTTACAGAGTGCTGATTGGTGCATTTACAATCCTTTAGCTAGACACAGAGTGCTGATTGGTGTGTTTTTACAGAGTGCTGATTGGTGCATTTACAGTCCTCTAGGTAGACACAGAGCACTGATTGGTGCATTTTTACAGAGTGCTGATTGGTACATTTACAATCCTTTAGCTAGACAGAGAGTGCTGATTTGTGTGTTTCTACAGAGCACCGATTGGTGCATTTTTACCGAGTGCTGATTGGTGCATTTACAATCCTTTAGCTAGATACAGAGCGCTGATTGGTGCATTTACAATCCTTTAGCTAGACACAGAGCACTGATTGGTGCGTTTTTACAGAGTGCTGACTGGTGCATTTACAATCTTTTAGCTAGACAGAGAGTGCTGATTGGTGCGTTTTCAAAGGGTGCTGACTGGTGCATTTACAGTCTTTTAGCTAGACACAGAGCACTTATTGGTGCGTATTTACAGAGTGCTGATTGATGTGTTTACAATCCTCTAGCTAGACAGAAAAGTTCTCCAAGTCCCCACTCGACCCAGGAAGTCCAGCTGGCTTCACTTCTCAACAGCTCATACCTTATTACAGCCTCAAACTCCTGGGATCAAGCTACCCTCCCACCTCAGCCTCTCAAGAAGCTGGGAATACAGGCATGTGCCACTGTGCCTGGCTAAGAGAGAGCTTCTGAATGTCTTTGCTTATGAATCTAAATGTATAAAGTGAGTAAATAGCATGGAGTCCAAATGAAATTTCTGTTACTATTGGTAGGGTCACAGGAATATGCTAAATTGTAAGGGCTCAGTGCTATTAGGTAATGAAAGAGAGAAACTCACTACATTGACAAGTGTTTTGAAAAAGATACCTCTTGGTTTGTTCAACAAACCCTACTAGGATAATTTGTTAGCTAACTGTTAGGATAAGGCCTATTTAATCATTACCCAAGCTCCATGCACATTAAAAAGTAAAATAAAGGCTGGGCGTGGTGGCTCTTTCCTGTAATCCCAGCACTTTGGCAGGCCGAGGTGGGTGGATCATGAGGTCAGGAGTTCAAGACCAGCCTGGCCAACATAATGAAATCCCGTCTCTACTAAAAATACAAAAACTTAGCCGGGCATGGTGGCACATGGCTGTAATCCCAGCAACTTGGGAGGCTGAGGCAGGAGAATTGCTTGAACCCAGTAGGTGGAGGTTGCAGTGAGACAAGATCACTCCACTGCACTCCAGCTTGGGCAACAGAGTGAGACTTCGTCTCAAAAAAAAAAAAAAGCAAAATAAAACTATCAAATAATACGTAGAAAACTGAAATAAATAAACATTTATCTGCTCTCTAGGTAAAATTGTTCTAAACATGGGGGGAAAAGCAAGAAACTTGACCATACAAAACCTTTGTGTGGCTGGGCACGGTGGCTCATGCCTGTAATTTCAGCACTTTGGGAGGCTGAAGCAGGAGGGCTGATTGAGACCAGGAGTTTGAGACCAGCCTGGGCAACATAGTGAGATGCTCCATCTCTATTCAAAATATTTTTTAAAAATAGGCGGGGCATGGTGGTTCATGTCTGTAATCCCAGCACTTTGGGAGGCTGAGGCAAACGGATCACCTGAGCTCAAGAGTTCAAGAGCAGCCTGGCCAGGAGGTCATACACACACACACACACACACACACACACACACACACACGCACATATATATATATTATATATATATAATATAAATATGTATATTTAAAAGTAAAATAAAACTTCTGTAAAAAAAGGATCATGAATTAAAAGATAGACGATGAACTAGGTAAAGGGATGGTATATTTATTGTAAGGGGGCTAATGCTGTCTTTGATAATAAAACAGAAAGACTCCAATAGACCAATGTATATCACATGAAAGATCTCTTCACCAAGAGGGAGATAAAAATAATGAGGATTGGAAAAACTGTTCAGCCTCACTAAAAATCAAAGAAAAGTAAATGAAAACAAAAATTATATATCAGTTTTTGCCTATCAAATTAGCAAATATTTTTTCTTTTTGAGACAGAGTGTCTCTCTGTCACCCAGGCTTGAGTGCAATGGCACAATCTCAACTCACTGCAGCCTTTGCCTTCGAGGTTCAAGTGATTCTCCTGGCTCAGCCTCCCAAGTAGCTAAGACTATACGTGCCTGCCACCACACCCAGCTAATTTTTGTATTGGGGTTTCACCATGTTGCCCAGGCTGGTCTCAAACTCCTGGCCCCAAGGGATCTGCCTGTCTCAGCCTCCCAAAATGCTGGGATTACATGCGTGAGCCACCACACCCGGCCAGCAAACATTTTTAAAAAGACTATTAGTGAATTAGAAACTTCTGTTCATTTTTGGTGCTTCGTTTAACTAAAGCAATATGATAGCATAGTGGATGTTTGAAATATTCCCGCACAGCTGACCATAATCTTTTGAATAGCATTTCAATTAGGGTTGCCAGATTTAGCAAATAAGAACATGGATGCTTGTTTAATTCTGAATTTCAGATAAACAAGAAATAATTTTTTACTATACGTCCCATAAATGTTTGGGATACACTCATATTAAAAATTATTATTATTATTATTAATTTTTGAGACGGAGTCTCGCTCTGTCACCCAGGCTGGAGTGCAGTGGCACAATCTCGGCTCACTGCAAGCTCCGCCTCCCGGGTTCACACCATTCTCCTGCCTCAGCCTCTCCGAGTAGCTAGGACTACAGGCGCCCGCCACCACGCCTGGCTAATTTTTTTGTATTTTTAGTAGAGACGGGGTTTCACCGTGGTCTCGATCTCCTGACCTCGTGATTCGCCCGCCTCGGCCTCCCAAAGTGCTGGGATTACAAGCGTGAGCCACCGCGCCCGGCTCATATTAAAAATTATTACTTGTTTATCTGAAATTCAGATTTAACCAGACATCCTGTATTTTATCTGGCAAACTTACTTCCTATATTTGTGGAAATTCCAAGTTTATAATGCTCGTATCGAATTCTTAGTGTCCTTTTCAGCTAGCCTGCAAGCATGTGGTCTCGGCTTTGCTTTCAGGAAACTTATATTAGGCAGTGAGGATGATGATTAAACCAGGCTCTGCATAGAGCTTCCTTTTGTGCTGACAGAGGTGATAAAAGGAGGGAGCCATCTATTTTGGGTGCTGGCGGCAGTGCCAGTGGATTTTTTTTATAGTGGGGTTCAGGGCTACCACATACATGGACTATGGTATCTGTCACCCAGGCCAGAGTGCAGTGGCGCGATTTCAGCTCACTGCAACCTCCACCTCCCGGGTCAAGCAATTCTCCTGCCTCAGTTTCCCGAGTAGCTGGGATTACAGGTGCCTGGCACCATGCCCAGCTAATTTTTTTTGTATTTTTAGTAGAGATGGGGTTTCACCACGTTGGCCAGGCTGGTCTCAAACTCTTGACCTCAGGTGATCTGCCTCACAAAGTGCTGGGATTACAGGCTATAGTATCTTTTCCATCAGCTTATTCTGTGGCCTGATTTGGGGCATTTCTAGCAGCTTAGCCTTGATTATCCAGTCCCTCCAACAATTCTGTGAAAGACTCAATATCCTTTAGTAAACAACTTCTCTGCGCAATTTCCCAGAATCAGCTTCTGTTACTTGTGACTAAAAACCCTAATAGACAGTTGTATCAAGAGTCTTAAAAATGTGCAAATTGGCTGGGCGCGGTGGCTCCCAACAATTTAGGGGGCCAAGGCCGGTGGATTGCTTGAGCCCAGGAGTTTGAAATTGGCCTGGGCAACATAGCAAGACCGTGTGTCTACAAAAAAATTTTTAAAAAGAAAATTAGCTAGGTGTGGTGGTGCGAGTCTATAGTCCCAGCTACTCTGGAGGCTGAGGGAGGAGGATCACTTGAGCCTGGGAGGCAGAGGTTGTAATGAGCCGAGATCATGCTACTGCACTCCAGTCTGGGTGACAGAGCAAGACCCTGTCTCTAAAAAAAAGTGCAAATCCTTTGAGTCCTCATTCTTAGACATTTACCTAAGTGTGCACTCTATAGTGCAGACAAAATTTTGTACACAAAGATGTTCATCCAGGTGTTATTTATTTTCTGAGATGAAGTCTTGCTCTGTCACCCAGGCTGGTGTGCAGTGGCACGATCTCAGCTCAGTGCAGACTCCGCCTCCCAGGTTCAAATGATTCTCCTGCTCCAGCCTCTGGAGTAGCTGGGATTACAGGCATGTGCCACCACACCCAGCTAATTTTTGTATTTTTAGTAGAGACAGGGTTTCACCATGTTGGCCAGGCTGGTCTTGAACTCCTAACCTCAAGTGATCCACCCACCTCGGCCTCCCAAAGTAATAGGATTATAGGTGTGAGCCACTGCACCCGGCCCAGGTGTTATTTATTTATTTATTTGAGACAGAGTCTCACCCTGTTACCCAGGCTGGAGTGCAGTTGCACAATCTCGGCTCACTGCAACCTCCGCCTCCTGGGTTCAAGCAAGTCTCCTGCCTCAGCCTCCTGAGTAGCTGGGATTATAGTCATATGTCACCATGCCCAGCTATTTTTTGTGTTTTTAGTAGAGACGGGGTTTCGTCATGTTGGCCAGACTGGTTTTGAGCTGCTGACCTCAGGTGATCCGCCCACCTTGGCCTCCCAAAGTGCTGGGATTACAGGCATAAGCCACCTCACCTGGCCGGTGTTATTGATTTAATAGAAAACTGAAAAACTGGAAACAATTTAAACCTCTAACATTAAGAGAATGGCTGAGTAAATTATGGTACAGCTAGATATCAGGACACTGAATAGTCTTTAAACAGAATCATTAGAGAAGTATTTAAGGATATGGGAAATGCTATAATATTAAAAGTGGCAATACCAAGATAAAAATTTATTTGTGTCAGCCAGGCGCCGTGGCTCACACCTGTAACCCCAGCACTTTCAGAGGCCGAGGTGGGAGGATTGCTTGAGGCCAAGAGTTCGAGACCAGCCTGGGCAACGTGGCGAAACCCAGTCTCCACTAAAAATACAAAAATAAGCTGGGTGTGGTGACAAGTGCCTGTGGTCCCAGCTACTCAGGAGACTGAGGTAAGAGGATTGCTTAAGCCCAGGAGGTCGAGGCTGCAGTGAGCCCTGATGATGCCACTGCCCTCTAACCTGGGTGACAGAGTGAGAACTTGTCCCCACCAAAAAAAAACAATTATATATGTGGTACAATCGCTATTATGCTTAAAAAAAAAAAAAAAAAAAAAAGGCAGAAAAAAAGCTGGAAGAAAATATGCCAAAAGGCGATTTGGGGCATCAGCTTATTCTTTTTCCTGCCTGTTTATACTTTTCAATTTGTTACATAATGAATAAAAATTACTCTTGTAGTCAGAAAAAGAAGCCTCTTCTCTAATCCTGTTGGACGACTTATACTCCACTGGCCAATGTTTCTATTGCGCAAACAGGCAGGGTGATTTCTGTAGGGATGGGGATTCCAGAAGCATAAGGTTTTAGAGTGATCACCCAAGTTAGGTCACAGGGGCAGAATAGCAAAAGAGTTTTTAGAGAAATACTGAAATCCCCTTGGGGCAATCTCATTCTCATTGATTCCATTTTGGTTTTCACTTGCAAAAGAGCCCCTCGATTCCCTTCTGACATCACCTTTGGAAATCTTTCCTGTATAAGGCGGCAAAATCTAGCCAGGCTGATTTAAATATTACAATACGGTTAACAGCTTCAGTGCAATGATAAAAAGATCTGTTTCTCAAACAGAGATAAGTAAGCCTGGGGAAGAGAACAGGCTGGGAAAGGGGGTCATGTGTAAAGCAACAAGGTGCATCTTCCTGGAGTTTCCATTTTACTAGACAATGAGTAATTTTGTTATTATTATTATTATTATTACTGAGACAGAGTCTCGCTCTGTTCACCTGGCTGGAGTGCAGTGGTGTGATCTCGGCTCACTGCAACCTTCACCTCCTGGGTTTAAGCGATTCTGTCACCTCAGCCTCGAGAGTAGCTGGGATTACATGCGCATGCCACCACGCCCAACTAATTTTTGTATTTTTAGTAGAGAGGGGGTTTCACTATGCTGGCCAGGCTGGCCTCGAACTCCTGACCTTAAGTGATACATCCGTCTTGGCCTCCCAAAGTGCTAGGGTTACAGGCATGAGCCACCTTGCCCGGACGACAATGAGTAATTTTAAATGGTATTTTTGTATTAAAATGCATTTGGATATGTTATGGAGCAGGAAGCAAACTTTGCATGGATTTTTGGAATAATACCTGTGAGTTCAACAAAATTGTGTGCTTACCACATTCATACATTTGTGCTTTGGGATACTTCTGTGGAAAGATGTGGGAAGTGCAGAAGGGCATCCTTTTGCTTCTTTGTTAGGTAGGCGTTTGATTCCTCCCAGTATCTGAACGATTGGGTTCTTCATAGAATATCTCTTTCCAACTGCTCAGGGAGCCCCAGGGGGGTTAACTTGAGAATAAGATCCGTTTTATTTAACAACTCAAGATTTACTCAACATGACTAAGTAAATGGGCAGTAATAATTTCTCTTTTCCTCTCAAAGCTCATGTAATCTGTTTTTCTCCTTTGCCTACTTGGTTCGTGTCCTGGAGTTTATGTGCAAGACTGGATGATGTATTTCTATTCAACTTTATTTGATGATGCCAGAAATCAAGTGTCATCAGGGAGATCTTTCTTATCAAGTCTTTCCAGGTACAGTCTATGATTTTAGAGTCACACGTGTAGGTTCCTCTTCCCGAATCTCTTAAACAAGCTTTTGTCTTTTGTAATATTTTGTTCCAAACCCTAGCGTGACCTCTGTTCTCCAAGGTGATTGCAGGACATTTCCTTTTCCTTGTTTTTTTTTTTTTTTTTTTTTTTTTTAATAGTGCAGTGGCGCGATCTCAGCTCACTACAACCTCTGCCTCCCAGGTTCAAACGATTCTCCTGACTGCGGGACATTTTTGACAAAACTGTGAAATGCTCTGAGATTCTTGAAAGAGAGATGAGTCGTGTAATACTCTAACAGAAACAGGGATCCATTTATTCATCCATGATTTCAACAACATTTATTGAGTGCCTACTACATACTAGGCACCGTCCTAGATGAGGGGGATTCAATGATGAGCCAAACCTGACACTATCCCAGCCCTCAAGGAGCTCATATCCAGTACAAGAGATAGGTCTTAAATAAGTTAGTCACAAATGCATGAAGAATTAGAATAACATAAACAGGACTTCACAGCCACCTCAACTCTACTCTGGTGTATGGACAAGAGTGTCTAGAATATTGGATTATTATTCTCATTTCTTCCTTCTCCCTAGAGAATTATCCATCTGCACCCTCTGTTAGGCAACTTTGTAGTACATCCCACCCAGTAGAGTTGGTGGAGTATATTTCCCCATTCCGGGAATTTGGGGCTTGGCCAGGTGTCCTATTTTGACCAATGGGCCAAAGTGATAGTGTATCAGTTCTGAGCAGAGGCTTTAAGAGGCGTCTTGTATTCCTGATATCCACTAAAAGACAAGCATGCCACAGGTAACTACTTCCTTTTTGGCATGGGTCCTGAAATGAGAGATACATGGAGCAGACCTGAACCTGAGCCTAAGAAGCCAGCCTGGCCAGGCGCAGTGGCTCATGCCTATAATCCCAGCACTTTGGGAGGCCAAGGCAGGCAGATTGCTTGAGCCCAGAAGTTTGAGATCAGCCTGGGCAACATGGTGAAATCTTGTCTCTACAAAAATACAAAAAATTAGCCAGGTGTGGTGGTGTGGGCCTTTAGTCCCAGCTACTCAGGAAGCTGAGGTGGGAGCATCACTTGGGAGGCCGAGGCTGCAGTGAGCTGAGATGGCACCACTGCACTTCAGCCTGGGCCATAGAGTGAGATCCTGTCTCAAAAAATAAAATTGAAGAAAAGAAAAGAGGGCCAGACGCGGTGGCTCACCTCTGTAATCCCAGCACTTTGGGAGGCCGAGGCGGGTGGATCATCTGAGGGCAGGAGTTCAAGACCAGCCTGCCCAACATGGCGAAACACCTTCTCTAGTAAAAATACACAAGATTAGCTGGGCATGGTGGAGGGCGCCTGTAATCCCAGCTACTTGGGAGGCTGAGGCAGGAGAATCGCTTGAACCCGGGAGACGGAGGTTGCAGTAAGCCAAGTTCGCACCACTGCACTCCAGCCTGGGCAACAGAGGGAGACTCTGTCTCAAAAAACAAACAAACAAAACAAACAAACAAACAACAGTACGAAGAACCCCATATACTCTCTTTGCTCAGATTCGGCTATTACTACCATTATGGCTCATTTGAGCATGCTCTCTCTCTCTGTATCCATCTATTTGAGAGTAAGTTTCATGATTTATGACCCCTAAAGACTTCAGTCGCCCAGGCTGGCATGCAGTGGTGCGAACATGGCTCACTGCAGCTTCGACCTCCTGAACTCAAGCCATCCTCCTGCCTGTATATTTTGAAGACTAGGAATATTATTTTACATAACCACAGTACAGTTAACTTCAATTTAATATGGATATATTTTTTTCTTATCTACTGTCCATATTTCTATTTTGTCGATTGATCCAATAATGTCCTTTATAGCATCATCTCTCCCCCAAGATTCAATCTAGGATCTGGTATGCGTTATTTGTCATGTTGCTTTAATCTCCTTTAATCTGGACACATTTCTACAGTCTTTGTCTTTTTTTTTTTTGAAATGGGGTCTTGCTCTGTTGCCCAGGCTGGAGTGCAGCAGTGCAATCATGGCTCACTGCAGTTTCGACCTCCCAGGCTCAACCGATTCTCCTGCCTCAACATTGTGAGCAGCTGGGACCACAGGTGCGCACCATCATGCCTGGCTAATTTTTAAATTATTTGTAGAAGTCTCGCTGTGTTGCCCAGGGTGGTCTCAAACTCCTGGGCTCAAGTAATCCTCCCACCTTGGCCTTCCAAAGTGCTGGGAGTACAGCTATGAGCCATCATACCCAGCCTTTGTCTTTTTTAAAACTGATTTTTATTTTTAATTTTGTTATTATTATTTTTGTAGAGTAGGGATCCCGCCATGTTGTCCAGCCTGCTCCTGAACTCCTGGCCTCAAGTGATCCTCTCGCTTCAGCCTCCCAAAGTTCTAGAATTACAGGCATAAGGCAATCCACCAGGACAGCTTTGTCTTTTATAACATCACTGTTTTTTAAGAATGTAGGCAGGCACAGTGGCTCATGCTTGTAATCCCAGCACTTTGGGAGGCCGAGGTGGGCAGATCACCTGAGGTCAGGAGTTTGAGATCAGCCTGGTCAACATGACAAAGCCCCATCTCTACCAAAAATACAAAAATTAGCTGGGCGTGGTGGCGGGCGCCTGTAATCCCAGCTACTCAGGAGGCTGAGGCAGGAGAATCACTTGAACCCAGGAGGCAGAGGTTGCAAGATGGCACCATTGCACTTCAGCCTAGGTGACAGAGTGAGACTCCATCTCAAAAAAAAAAAAAAAAAAGAGAGAGAGAGAGATAGAATATAGTCCTTTTTTTTAAAAAATAGTATTTCTTATTTGGAGTTTCTTTGGTGTTTCCTCATGATTAGATTCAGGTGATGCATTCTCAGCTCGAATACTACACAAGTGTTGCTGGGTCTTTCTCAGGGTGTCAAACCAGAGGCACATGTTATCCATCTGTCCCACTGGTGATATTAATTTTGATCACTTGGTCAAGGTGATGTCCAACTTCTTTACTGTATAGTTACTCTTTTTGCTGTGCAACTAACAAGCAGTTAGTGAGGTAATACTTTTTTTTTTTGAGACAGAGTTTCGCTCTTGTTGCCCAGGCTGGAGTGCAATGGGGTGATCTCGGCTCACTGCAACCCCCGCCTCCCCGGTTCAAGTGATTCTCCTGCCTCAGCCTCCTGAGTAGCTGGGACTACAGGCACCTGCCACCACGCCTGGCTAATTTTTGTATTTTTTAGTAGTGACGGGGTTTCGCCATGTTGACCAGGCTGGTCTTGAACTCCTGACCTCAGTTGATCCACCTGCCTCAGCCTCCCAAAGTGCTGAGATTACAGGCGTGAGCCACCGCGCCTGGCCGGTGGGGTAATACTTTAGGACCATGCAAATAGTCTACTCCTCATCTAAATCCATTGATGACTCTTGCCTGAACCAATATTTACTATGATGGTTGCAAAATACTGATTTTCCACCTCTAGTACTTCTTCCACATTCACAATTGAATTCTACTGTAAAGTTCTCTCCCTTCTTCATTTTATTTAGCGATTTATTTATCTATTATTGGTATGAACTTATATCTTTACTAATTTTTTAACATGTCCTAATTCATTACTGTATTTAATTATTTTGAATCTCAATTTTCCCAGATTTGGCCCATGGTCCCTTCAAGGTGGTACCTGTCCTTGTGACATACCACCATCATTTATTTTGAGCACTTTCTTAATTTCTGGCATAAAAATATGCTCCAGGCTCACCTTGTGCTTACCTTGCCCAGCCCTGGAATCAGCCATTCTCTAACAAGCTCTGGTACACTAAAATCTTTTGACTCTAGCTTGCAGCTTTATCACAACACAGTAGGTCAGCCCTGAAAACACCAAGGCTACGTTTGTGGGATCTTAATGAAAAGCTGTGTTTTTCCGGTACAGGATATTTTCTGGGAAGTAATGGGAAACAAAATTGCTCAGAAAGTTGGCCAGAGAGCTAGAATTTTCTGTGGCAAGCAAATCGGAATCAGTGAAGGTTCCTGATCAGAATTCTTGACTGGAAATTCCAGTACAAAGAATGGGAAAGGGGTGTGCTTGAAGATTGATTTAGTAGAGATTGTATTTGTTAGTTGGGGACATACAGTCTGGAGGAGGCAAGTATATACAGTTGTCCCTCGGTATCCAAAGGGGATTGTTTCCAGGACCCTCATGGGCACCAAAATTCATGGATGCTCATGTCTCGTATATAAAATGGTGTAGTATTTGTATAACCTATGTACATCTTCCTGTATATATGTATGTGTGTGTGTGTGTGTGTGTGTGTGTGTGTGTATATATATATTTTCCGAGACACAGTCTCATTCTATCACCCAAGCTAGAGGGCGGTGGAATGATCTCAGCTCACTGCAACCTCCACCTTCCGGGTTCAAGTGATTCTCCTCCCTCAGCCTTCTGAGTAGCTGGGATCACAGGCGCGTACCACCAAGCTCGACTAATTTTTGTATTTTTAGTAGAGATAGGGTTTCAACAAGTTGGCCAGGCTGGTCTCGAAGTCCTGGCTTCAAGTGATCTGCCCACCTCGGCCTCCCAAAGTGCTGGGATTACAGGCGTGAGCCACCATTTCCAGCCTTCCTGTATACTTTAAAACATCACTAGATTACTTCTAATACCCAATACAATGTAAATGCTATGTAGATATACTCTATTGTTAAATATTTGTATTACTTTTTATTGTTGTATTGTCATTTTTTATTTCATTTTATTTTAGAATATGTTTGATCTGAGGTTGGTTTAATCCATGGATGCAGAACCCAAGGATATGGATGGTCAACTGTGCTTGATTTCCTTATATTAATCAAAAAGAAAATTATGTAAAACACCTCTGTCATAATTCCTTTGTATAACATAGGAGCATAACAGCTAAGACAAACGAAACCAACTGAAATCCCAGTTTCATTCTTGTCCATGTAATATCAATTTCTTCTGCCAACATTATTTTTTGTTTTTTTGCCGGCAAAGAATACAAATAGCTGGTTTGAGCCTCATCTCCTTTCCCTGGCCACCCTCTAGTGGAGGTGAAATGAAATTACACAATGGCCTACAAACGGCAAGCCTAGAGGGAAAAGGAAACAGCTATAGGTAAATTAGGTGGTGAGATCACCACAGTTAGAGCTGGAGGGACTGAAATATCTTTGTGTCCAATCCCTTATTTTGCAGATGGGGAAACTGAGGCCCAGGGAGAGGGAAGCTAATTTGCCCAAATGATGTACTGCATTGTTGTTAGTATATCCGACAGCTATCTTTTCTTGTTGATTTGCAGTTTGGTTTAGCAATATAAGCTGTCACATTGCTTTATGAGGTTTGTATTTAATAACAGCACTAGCAGTTTCCAGTTGTGCCCCACTCAGTCCTTTTCATGCTCAAGGTTTTATCCTCAAACTAATCCTAGGAAGGAACTGTCCTCCAACTGCTACCACTCTGGTCCAAGCCACTATCATTTCTTGCCTGGATTACTGCCACATTTTCCTAGCTGCTTGCTCAGCCTCTGGTCTCACCCATTCTTGACACACTCTGCCCACCCCACTCTTCACATTGAGAGCAGCCCATTGCTCTCAGAACAATGCATGAAGGCTGAGCGCAGTGGTTCATGCCTGTAATAATCCCTGCACTTTGGGAGGCCAAGGCGGGCAGATCACCTGAAATCAGGAGTTCGAGACCAGCCTGGCCAACATGGTGAAACCCTGTCTCTACTAAAAATACAAAAATTAGCCGGGTGTTGTGGCGGGAGTCTGTAATCCCAGCTACTAGGGAGGCTGAGGCAGGATAATCGCTTGAACCTGGGAGGTGGAGGTTGCAGTGAGCCGAGATTGTGCCACTGCACTCCAGCCTAGGTGACAGAACGAGACTCCTTCTCAAAAAAAAAAAAAAAAAAAGGGGAAAAAAGAGAACAATGCGTGAAAGCTCAAAAGGACCCAGACCCAGCTTACCTTAGGCCAGTCCTCCTCATCCTTCATGTTCTACCCCAGTGGTCTTCAACGTTTGTTATACATAATTCCTGACACGTTTTAAAATTGACATTTAAACTTTTACATCATAAATTAAAATACTGGAGAGAATGCAATTCTGGCATTTTGTAAATATTTTAGAAGAAATCTTACATTACTTTTGGAATCTTACTGCCCTAGCAGTTTTCTTTTTAAAAATAACAACTTTATTAAGATATATTTATCATACCATAGGGCTCGTACCATATCAATTTGACAGTATCATTCCTCTAAAAAACATAAAGACAAGCTCCTTAACAGTTGAAGGCTATACATCATTCCCTTTTCTTTTTGAACGTATAAATCCATTCCTCTTCCTCCACAGATTTTTATCCTAATGATATCTTTTGTATTCTGAAAGTATTTATATAGATCATCCTGTCATACTTCCTTGCAGCAAATAATCAGATACACATGTTAAACTTGAAATGATTTTTAATTTTCTGTCACCACAATGCTCTAAAATGTTAACACTTTCCTTCTGAATTAAAATAGCTTTACAAATTATTTATTTACAATTTATATTACTAGACAATCAACATAAATGTAACTTTTTTTTTTTTTTTGGAGACAGAGTCTCGCTCTGTCGCCCAGGCTGGAGTGCAGGGGCGCGATCTTGGCTCACCGCAACCTCTGCCTCGCAGGTTCAAGCGATTCTCCTGCTTTAGCCTCCCGAGCAGCTGGGATTACAGGCGCATATCACCACGCCTGACTAATTTTTGTTTTCTTAGTAGAGACAGGGTTTCACCATGTTGGCCAGGCTAGTCTCGAACTGCTGACCTCAAGTGATCCACCTGCCTCGGCCTCCCAAAGTGCTGGGATTACAGGCATGAGCCACCGCACCTGGCCACAACAATTTTAATCAATAATTATTAAGCATGAGAAGTACATTTTTATTGGAAACACAGCTCTAAAGTGTATGGGGCCATTTTTAGTTCATGTTTCTGTGGATTACTCTTACTGCTGGGAGACAGGGTTCAACATCAACTTTGTTCCTATTTTTCTTTTCTTTTATAGATATAAGCATTCAAGAACCTCATTCACAAATTTAAATAGACGAGAATGGAATTTTTTTATAGCAATGCCACCCATTTCTTTGAACCCTTTCCAAGTTACATATAAAAAAGTATTCTATGGTCAAAGTTATTTTTAATGATTAGCTGGCAATTAGGTCCTCCTTCGATGTTACTGAAAGCAATGAGAAACCACTGGACTGGCAAAAAGATATGCTACCCCATTATCAGAGTATCACTAATTTTCTCAGCACCAACACCAATATGTTGGATTGTCCTTCTATTTATATCTCTGGAGGTTTTCACACCCTGTGGCCATGCTCCATACTAACTTTTGGAATGGGCGAGAAGTATGGTTTTCTTTTTTGAAGGTAGAGACTGGCAATCATGAAAGGGGAGGTGGGAAAGAAGATTCTGCAGGTTGCCACTTCCTCAGGCAGATGGATTTTGGGAATCTGAGTACATACGAAAGTGAATGATCTGGAAATTGATTCCTTTAAAACTATCTGTGCCTACATATGCCTTGGAAAATCTTCAAGTACCCTCAGGGGTATGTATACTTAACTACAGCTGCTTCAACCCAGGAGTTCTTGAATTTTAGTGCTTATCAGACTTGCTTGGTGTGTTTCTAAATATGCAAATTCCAGACCAGGCTCCCAGAGATTCCTATTGCTTTTTTTTTTTTTTTTGAGACGTGTCTCGCTCTGTGGCCCACACTGGAGTGCAGTGGCGCCATCTTGGCTCACTGCAACTTCCACCCCACGGGTTCAAGCGATTCTCCTGCCTCAGCCTCCTGAGTAGCAGGGACTACAGGCGCGTGCCACCACGCCCAGCTAATTTTTTGTGTTTTTAGTAAAGATGGGTTTTTTTTTTCTGTTTTTTTTTTTTTTTTTTTTTTTTTGAGATGGAGTCTTGCTCTGTCACCCAGGCTGGAGTGCAGTGGTGCAATCTCGGTTCACTGCAAAGTCTGCCTCCCAGGTTCACGCCATTCTCCTGCCTCAGCCTCCCAAGTAGCTGCGACTACAGGTGCCCGCCACCACGCCTGGCTAATTTTTAGTATTTTTAATAGAGACGGGGTTTCACCGTGTTAGCCAGGATGGTCTCGATCTCCTGACCTCATGATCCACCCGCCTCGGCCTCCCAAAGTGCTGGGATTACAGGCGTGAGCCACTGCGCCTGGCCATAAAGACGGGGTTTCACCTTGTTAGCCAGGATGGTCTTGATCTCCTGACCTCATGGTCCTCCTGCCTCAGCCTCCCAAAGTGCTGGGATTATAGGCGTGAGCCACCACGCCTGGCCAAGACATTACATTTTAAGCACTTCATGCAGGTCGTCTGTGCTGAAGAAATCCTGGCCTAGAGTATGTATAAGAGCAGAAGGCAGTTTGCCTGTGGGCTGCAGTGCATATGAGCCCAAAAGCCCGTGGTCTTTTTTCTTAGCTCAGGCTCTAGGGCAAGCCTCTGAATGAGGAGGCTAAGCTGCCTACTTGGTTCTGTGTGGCCACATAGGCCCCAGGGGAATGAACACAATAATAGCTCTTCCTGATTGTTGATTACTGGCCAAATCCATCCGTAAACAATGCCTCCCCTAACACTTCTCCTTCCTCACTTGACCCATGGCAGGTTCTCTGAGATTGCTCATGTGCTCTGATTAGTCCACAGGCCAAAGGAGGGATGTGTGTCTTTTTCAAGAATGTTTTCAGGTAATGGTGAGAGGTGATCATTAAAATTTGCAAGCCATTTGTTAAACACAGCCATAATTTAAATCAATATTACAATGAAGTTATAATAAAGATACAGGTAATAATTACTAAAAACTCATCACTTCCTGATTTTACTATGCTGTACTACCATTTATGATCTTGAGATTATTTATTCTATCTTTCTGGTACAAATACTATGTAACAGTGCTACAGTGCACTGTGTTAGGTGATGTCACATTGTTAGCTTAAAATTGGCCACCGTGGGAGTATTTACACCATGGAAATTAGCAAATATTACAAATTTATTTTTGGTTTTTTTTGGAGGGTGGACTGTGAAACATTTACTAGTACCACTGGCTGTAGGCCTTGGGCAATCCGTGACCCTACTTGTCTGTCTCTTGGCCTTTACCTGAATGAGTTAGCTGCTTAAACTTCTATTCCTAGCTCAGGGATTCTTAAAGTTGTTGAAAACAGATTCCTGCATCCCTTCTCCAACAGACCGTGATTCAGTGCACGTTAAACTAATTCCCAGGTGCTTCTGAGGAAGGCATAGCGGACCACAATTTTAGAAGTCCCCATGGGGCTGAAAGGAGATGACTTGGAAAAAGGAAAAACAAAATATCCTGCTCTTGACATTAGTGCACAAGAGTGAAAGCTTTCATAGAATTTGCTTATAAGCTTAAAATAACTCCTTTCCCTAATGAAGGTGCATGGAAGCTTGGCTGACTTAATGGTTTATCTAACGATTTATTCCACTGATTAGTGAATGATCATGTTAAGGCAAAAACTGACCCAAGGAAGTCAGTTTCCAACGTCTCTTCAATTACTCTTTTTCATATTGTTGTATGCACTGCAACAGACTCAATTCAGATCAAATATTTGTTGAACATTACTTACAAGGACCTGTGATTGACTTTCATACATATTCTATGGGTGAAATCAATCCATAATAATCAATAAAGTGGAATGATTCTCTTCTGTATCTGCTTCAACTTGATCTCCTGTGGATTTTGAGGCTTCCCACCACCTTCCACTCCCATTGCCACCTGTGTCCATCCCAGCTGCTGCTGCTTCTCCAGTTGTACCTCTCGCCGCCATACCACTTCATCACTCCTGCTCTTGCCACACACAGAGCTTCATTATGATGACCAAGTGTGCCTTTCTTTTTTGCCTCATGCAAAACTCACTCTAGAGAAGACTGTCCTAATTAAGGACTCTAACAAGGGTAGGTTCAATTTAAGTTCACTTTGGCCATACTTAAAATAGTTGAGTTTTTTTTCCCCCCCCGAGACAGAGTCTCACTCTGTCGCCCAGGCTGGAGTGCAGTGGCACCATCTCGGCCCACTGCAACCTCCAGAGGCCTCCTGGGTTCAAGCAATTCTCCTGCCTCAGCCTCCTGAGAAGCTGGGATTACAGGTGCGTGCCACCATGCCCAGTTTATTTTTGTATTTTTAGTAGAGACCGGGTTTCACCAATGTTGGCCAGGCTGGTCTCGAACTCATGACCTCAGGTGATCCACCTGCCTCGGCCTCCCAAAGTGCTGGGATTACAGGTGCAAGCCACTGTGCCCAGCCAATAGTTGAGTTTTTACTAATGTTCTAGGCTTAGAAAACAGATTCAGTTCTAGTTTGCACTGCTTCACTTTGTTTTGTAAACAACTTAGGTTAGTTTCATGGTTTGCTAAAAACTTAATATTTGCAATCTGCTCAGAGGTTCAATAGAATGGCGCAATTCTTTCTTGCTTCTTGGTCCCCTTTCTATTTGGTTCTAGTCCTAAGAGAAGCAAAGCACTGACCTCTGTTGCAATGTTCCTCCCCCTCTCCAAGTAGGGATGGTGAAAATCTAAGGCATTTCTCCTAGCAATTTTAAATTATGCTTTTGGTCTTCTTATCCAAATAGTATACACTGCAATATTTTAAATGTTGGGTACCACCTAGAGGAGACAGTGTATACTGATCCAGTTGATGAACATATTTTGAGAAAAAAAAAATCAGGGAAAATGCTTCTCAATATACCGATCTTGTAATTAGATATTCTAGGAGTAGAACTCAGTCACTGATTGTGCCATTCTGATGCCACAGATGATTACAAGTTATAATGTCAGCAGGAATTTGAATAAATGAATGAGAAAGTGAGGAAATCCTCAGCTGCACTATTTCTGAAGGACTGCCGGCAAGCACATGGACCACATGGACCATCAGAGTTAGAAATCTTAGTCCAAAGACTTCATTTTAATAGACTTGCAGAGAACTACTTATCTTTCCTGAAGTCACAAGGCCACCACAACCAGGACTACAAATTGGGGTTCCCAATTCTATGCAGGAACTTCTTGTAATTCATACATTGCTTATTCGTTTTTTTTTTTTTTTTTTTTTTTTTGAGACAGGGTCTCACTCTGTTGCTCAGGCTGGAGCACATGGAGCACAGTGGCGTGAACATGGCTCACTGCAGCCTTGACCCCCTGGGCTCAAGCCATTCTCCTGCTTCTGTCTCTCAATTCGCTGGGACCACAGGCATGCATCACCATGTCTGGATTTTTTTTTTTGTAGAGACAGAGTCTCACCATGTTGCCCAGGCTGGTGCTTACTGTTAAGAGTTCATGCTTTGTACTTTCATTTTAAGGACCTACCATCTTCGATCAATAATTGGAAATTCTGACAAGATATATATTTCTCTATCTCCTATTGTTATTCACAGTGATAAAAAACAGGTACAACCTGAATGTTTGATGGATTGCTTAAACTGTGCCCATATGATGGACACTACCTCAGCCAGGTGATAACGTACCCTCGATGTGATGTAATGAAAAGAGCAATTCACTTCCTTAAAGTCCACAACCCCAGCTGAATCATGAGAAAAACATTAGACAAATCCAATGTGAGGTACATTCAACAAAATACTTGACCAGTACTCCTCAAAACTATCAGGGTCATCAAAAGCATGGAAAGTCTGAGAAACTGTCATGGCTAAGAGGGGTCTAAGGACACATGATGACCAAATATGGGTAAAAACTAGTGAAATCTGAATAAAGCGTGGAGTTTAGTTAATTATACCAATACTGGTTCCTTAATTGAAAAATATAACATAGTATCGTAAGAAAAGTAAGGGAATATAATTACTTGTTTCAAAAGTCAAGTGTATTCATTTTAATAGACTATTGGTTGCTCTAAGATTATATGATAGTGCTTGGCCTATGTTTTTAGTATTAAAATGTTTTATCTTTTATGAAGTGGGGATAGTAGATGGTGTCTGTTAAAAAAGTGTTAAAAAATGTCTGTGCCCTATGTCAATCCCTAAAATGCTGTGTGTCCATGAAATCCCTATGTCTAGAAAGTGTTTCTGGCTGGGTGCTGTGGCTCGTGCCTGTAATCCCAGCACTTTGGGAGGCCGAGGCGGGTGGATCACCTGAGGTTGGGAGTTCGAGACTAGCCTGACCAACATGGAGAAACCCCATCTCTACTAAAAATACAAAATTAGCTGGGCGGCCAGTATTATACATGCCCGGCCAGTATTATGCTTTTAAGCTTGCATCCCAACTCGTTTTGTCTTTTTGGTCAAGTAACCATATAAAACCTATCAGGAGATAGTCATATAATAATACCCTGATTATCTGCAGTTAAAACAATCAACACCACAGCCGACTACAAGTTCTCAGGCAGAAGTTAGTGAAAGCCAAGCTGCCTCAAAGAGCTGAAGACATCAAGTTTAAAAAAGAAACACGGGATCAATCACAATGCTACCCAGACCTTGAGATTAAAGAAACTGTGCCTGGTTTTTAGAAAGCGAATGGCATAACAATTCAGTCAGGGAGAGTACAGGAGAGTGAGGAAGCCAAAGTAACCAAAGAGAGATGAGGCGAGGGGAGGGGGAAGGGGAGAGGGAGAAAGCACAGGACTGGCAAGAAAAAAGCAACAAACAATATGTAATTTACTAGAAAGCCTAGAACACTCTAGGAGCATGCTAATCAACAAGGATATGTCTGTGGCTCCCCAACTTCTCACTTACGTGCTGAAAACAAATGCAGTAAAGAACATATAAGCATATAGATGAATTCTTAGCAGTGTTCAATTTAAAGCTAGAATTTAAAAAATTTTAAGGCATGTAACTAATGCATTATAATTTAGGGATCTAAAATCTGGTCTTCTGTTGCTAAAATTTAAATGATTAAAACAAGAGTTTATTTTTCTTGCATTCCTTGATTTACTGAAGTCAATTAAAAATAAAGCCATGTTTAAACAAGTGTTGGAGACCAACTTTTAATAATACATATTTAATTTTCAGAAACATATGCTAACCATCAACAACATGATCAGGGTTTCATTGCCCCAGATGTTATTTCATTGGTACATTATATTGATATTTACAAAGGCTTTCAAATTCAACAACACAAAACAAAACAGCTTAATTTTTAAAAACTACAATGCTTTAAAAAAATGTAAACAGTTTCATTTTTACATTATTGTAAAAAAGAAGACTCACTCCTTAATGTGGCTTAATTTTTTTTAAGTGAGCAAAGCCTGGTGCTCATGGATAAAGAATGAAAATAATTCTTTACATAGAAACATTGTGCTCCAGTGTGGCAAAGAAAAAAAAATTATATGTACACATATAAAGAAAAGAATCTTAAGCCCACAATTTAGACCACAAAAAAATCTTGTCCCCAAATTGAGAAATTTATAAAAACCATTTACATATGGTTGTTGACCTATTGGAAACCTATATAACATTTTCAAAACAATAACTCAGTCAAAAGATACCACTTTTATTAAAAATGAAATTTTGTGCAAAAAAAAATTGTTTAAGCTAGAAACAAGACTATCCCCCCTAGTAAGAGGCCAAAAGAGCCACTGAAATAATTTAACTCTGTTAGATTTAATGCATGTAACCAAAAGGCACATACATGTGATTAATATATTAATATCTTTTCATGCAGAAACTTGTGCATGTTCATAATTATACAACGAAAACACAAACATAACAAAACATAAAGCCTAATGTTTGGCAATGTTATTCTAGCCATATTCCTTTCTACTCTATCGGCCCAGGGTTTCCTAGATCATTAACACTGCCTCTCAAAAAATATATTATATTTGAACAACTTTCAATAAAAATTTAAAAAGTATGTTAGCCTGGAACACTATATTTTTTCAGTTCTGATACATATAGAAACTTACTGATATGTTTATTTTAAATGCCATTTCAAATTAAGATACATTTTTTCTTTTATTAACAAACACTTTGATTGCTCCAGTGAAGTCAGCAGAGAGAAGAACTTCTGTGTTATCTGTCTTCGTAATACCTTAAAAGTAAAAAAAAAAGTTTTAAGTTGATTTTTAAAGGAATATGAAGCCTGCTGCCACAATTATCCCATGCCCATGACCCTCCACCTTCAGGGGAGAAGATCATCTCCCCACCTTTTCAGTCTCCTTTTCTGGGTGGCTCCTGTAATTCTTTCATTCTGCTGAATCTCTCCTCTGCTCTGAGGCTCACTTTCACTTACCTTGTCTTAGCTGGTCTTTCCCTGGCTTGAGGATATTACAGTCTCTTGGGGCCTGGATGCTTGGACTTATTCCTAGGCAGCCTAGGCATCTAAGTTATCTAATGCTTCATTGCATGGCAAGAAGCTAGTGTGTCATTCAGCCCCAGGACTGGAGTGCTGGCAGAATGGGATCAGCTGGGCAAGTCTGTTGCTAACAGGGGTGTCTAGCGAGGTTGCCAGTAAGGTTTATTGTATAGCAGACATACTGAAACTGCCATGAAATGAAGTACACGTTTGCTGTGTGAATGCTGACAGCACCTTTTGCCATATGGTCCTTACTGAAAAGCTATGTAACTATGCTGAATGGCATAAATACTTACCTCTTACATTTGCCAGTTGCATAAAAGCATTTAATAAAAATATTCAGTGTTAACTAACTCTATTATACATAGGTGAAAATTGAGATTTTAATTTGAGATTTAAAAAAGAAGAAAATAATCCAAACTTTAATTGGAAAGTTGTGGACAGGATGAGTCACACAAAATGGTTTCACTTAGATGTGCTAAAAACATATCCTAAGCCTTTGAACATTCCTTTACCACCCTTTTGGCATATCTCATAGCAGTGCTGTGCAGTAGTAGCAGCAGCAAAGGACTTAGGAATATGAGAAAGGATAGAGAAGAAAATAATTCACCATACATATAAAATGCTTTGTAAGACACAATAATAATGAAAATGATAACAATAATGCCTACTATATGCCAGGCATTTTGCTAGGCACTTTTACACGTACAAGTATGTGTGTGTGTATATATATATATATATATATATATACACACACACACACACACACATATATATACACACACACACATATATATATATATATTTTAGAAAGAGTCTCATTCTGTTGCACAGGCTGGAATGCAGTGGCACCACCACAGCTTACTTGTAACCTCATACTCCTGGGTTCAAAGGATCCTTCCACCTCAGCCTCCCTACAGGCATGCGCCACTGTGCCCGGCTAATTATTTAATTTTTTTGTGAAGACAGGGTCTTGCTAGTTGTCCAGGCTGGTCTCAAACTCCTGGTCTCAGGTGATCCTCCTGCCTTGGCCTGAGCCACCATGCCCAACCTATACATGTCATATCTAATTCTTATTGAAACCCTATAAACTAAGTTATCATCATTATTTTACACATAAAGAAAATTGAGGCTCGAATTGCCAAATATGTCAGGAACAGAGAGAGAGGGCAATTGAATATATTTTGTGATCCCACATTTTGGGTTTAAGAGAGCTTATTCTTAGACTACACCTACATGGGTACAAAATGACAAACACAAATCTGAGTACAATCCACTAAAATTTGTGCCTCTTAAAAAAGGACCCAGTTAGTTAACTGAACCTTGTTAATGTGGTATATTTTTGAGAAGTTAAAGAAAACCCGTACTTTTTACTTTTCCTCAAATTGTTTTAAAAGCTAGAATTTCCTGTGGAATATGCAGGGGAAGTATATAGAATGTAAAAAGGTAGCACTGGGGAAAAAAGAAAAGAATAAAAAAAAAAAGGCCAGGTGTGATGTCTCATGCCTGTAATCCAAGCACTTTGGCCAAAGTAGGACTAACCTTTTTGAGGCTGGAAGTTCGAGACCAGCCTGGGCAACATAACGAGAACTCATCTCTATCAAAAAGCCAAAAAAAAAACAACAAAAAAAATTAGCCAGGTATGGTAGTACGTGTAGTCCTAGCTACTGGGGACATTACGGCAGGAAGATTGCTTGAGCACAGGAGTTCAAGGTTGCAGTGAGCTATGATTGTACCACTGCACTCTAGCCAGGGCAACAGAGCGACACCACGTCATTCATTCATAAGTTAAAAAAAAAGAAAAAACGTAAATGACTTAAGTTAGAAGACAGAAGCTGGATGTGATTCTGAGAAGGAAAGAAAAAGAAAACAGAAAGCAGTTAAACAGGCATTTAGTAAAGGTTAATCATTCTAACTTGCTTTATTTTTGTATCTTGTACTGAAAGAAATGCTGGACTGAAGTTCATCTTTGTTATCAAAATTTTTCTTCACAGACAGGAGGAATAGTGTCGTGAGTGGAGTAGATAGTCCAAATAATACTACAAAAAATTACTTGAGATCAAAGTACTTGATAACTTTTTAGCATTCAAATACTTTAGAAGCACTCTTTGTACACTGTATCTATTCCTGTGGCTTTATGACCTGTTTGTAATCTGTAGCATGAGACAATACAATCAATAAACTATTATGCAATCGATTTAAAAATTAAAAAAATTATATACATATTTTTTGAGTTGGGTGTCCTTCTATGTTGCCCGGGCTGGTCTTCTATATTGCCCGGGTTCAAGAACTCCTGTCTCAGCCTCCCAAGTACCCAGGATTACAGGTACACACCACAACACCTGCCATATATATATATATTTTTTTTTAGACAGAGTCTTGCTGTGTCACCCAGACTGGAGTACAGTGGCACAATCTCAGCCCACTGAAAACTCCACCTTCCCGAGTTTAAGCACTTCTCCTGCCTCAGCCTCCTGGGATTACAGAGGTGCGCAACCATACCTGGCTACTCTTTGTATTTTTAGTAGAGACAGGGTTTCAACATGTTGGCCAGGCTGGTCTTGAACTCCTGACCTCAAGCAATCTGCTCACCTTGGTCTTTTTTTTTTTTTTTTTGAGATGGAATCTTGCTCTGTCACCAGGCTGGAGTGCAGTGGCGCGATCTCGGCTCACTGCAACCTCCGCCTCCCAGGTTCAAGCGATTCTCCAGCCTCAGCCTCCTGAGTAGCTGGGACTACAGGCGTGCACCACCACGCCCAGCTAATTTTTGCAGTTTTTTAGTCGAGACGGGGTTTCACCATGTTGGCTAGGACAGTCTCGAACTCTCAACCTCATAATCCGCCTGCCTCGGTCTCCCAAAGTGCTGGGATTACAAGCGTGAGCCACCGCGCCCGGCCCAGATTTTTATGTAACTGATTGGCACTCAATATTACTTGTTGACAGTTTCTTCTCCCTTCCTAATATGAGCACTGTATATAATTGGAATTAATACTCATTCTCAAAGCATATACGCTACAAATGGCAATAAATTACAAACTTGTAAATAGCCACCTATCTCAAGAAGCTGTTAACTTGTGGCAAGTAGAAAAATTAGCCCTGCTTCATTTGGGTTTAATTCATTTAGTCAGCACATGTTCATTAAGCACCTACTGTGTGTAGGCAAGCACTGTGTGAGACACTGGCAATACAGCAATAAATAAGACATGAAAAGTCTCTGTCTTCTAGAGATTACGGACTAGTAGAAGAGACAGGTAATAAAGAAGTTTTACATTTGCATATATTGTTTGCACTTCTCTAAAGAGAATGGTTACCCATAGTTATGAACATCCAAATTTCTCTTTTTTTTTTTTTGAGACAGAGCCTTGCTCTGTCACCCAGGCTGGAGTGCAGTGGCGCGATCTCGGCTCACTGCAAGCTCCGCCTCCCAGGTTCACGCCATTCTCCTGCCTCAGCATCCCGAGTAGCTAGGATTACAGGCGCCCGCCCCACGCCCGGCTAATTTTTCGTATTTTCAGTAGAGACGGGGTTTCACCGTGTTAGCCAGGATGGTCTTGATCTCCTGACCTCGTGATCCATCTGCCTTGGCCTCCCAAAGTGCTGGGATTACAGGTGTGAGCCACTGCACCAGGCCCAAATTTCTCATTTTTAATTCTCAGGCAAATTTAAAACAGGTAAAACTTTGAGGAAATATATTACTGAAAAGTTCAGTAATGGATATCTGACAACCATTAAGTTGCAAACAAGAAATATTCTTTGGTGGCTCACGCCTGTAATCCCAGCACTTTGGGAGGCTGAGGTGGGTGGATTGCTTGAGCCCAGAAGTTTGAGACGAGCCTGGGCAACATGGTGAAACCCCATCTCTACAAAAAATACAAAAATTAGCTGGGCATGGTGGCATAGGCCCGTAGTCCCAGCTACTCGGGAGGCTGAGGTGGAAGGATCACCTGAGTCCAGGGTGGTTGAGGCTGCAGTGAGCTGTGACTGTGTTACTGCACTCCAGCCTGGGTGACAGAGCAAGACCCTGTCTTAAGAAAAAAGAAAAAAGAAATATTCTTTATACTAGTGAAAACCTCATTATACTCATATGAGATAAATGAGGCTACTAAGTGCTGACTAGAAAAAAATATAGGACAAGTAAAGATTTACCAGAAGGTGTGGCATCCAAAACTTCAGCATCTTCACTTTTCTCATTCCCTTCTGATTTTTCAGATTGCACATCCAAAGATAACATCAAACTTGGGTTTGGTGCAAAGATGGCTGATGTAACAACTGCATTGTGGGCTGCGGAAAAAATTTACTTCAGGATAATTGACAAATTGGATACCAAGACAAACACGATAGTGTATGTTATATGCCAAATATCCTTAAAAACTAACATAGAAGTAACTAAGAGTGATTTAAAACCCAAAAACTTTTCTAAAAAAAATCACATATAAGTTCTGAAATTCCCTGACTTCTCAAATTTTAGACCAAAGTTCTTCCTTAGTATAGATAAAACAAGCAAAGCCAAATGCAAGGCACTTTATCATTGTCAAACTGCCTCTCTAAAATAATGCCTAAATGAATTTACTTCTTTTTTTTTGTCTTTTTTTTTAGACGGAATCTCATTCTATTGCCCAGGCTGGAGTGCAGTGGTGCCATCTCGGCTCACTGCAACCTCCGCCTCCCGGGTTCCAGCGATTCTCCTGCCTCAGCCTCCTGAGTAGCTGGGACTACAGACGTGCACTACCACACCCGGCTAATTTTTTTTGTATTTTTAGTAGAGACAGAGTTTCACTGTGTTAGCCAGGATGGTCTCGATCTCCTGACCTTGTGATACGCCCGTCTTGGCCTCCCAAAGTGCTGGGATTACAGGCGTGAGCCACTGTGCCCGGTCATGAATTTACTTCTAGTACATATCCACTTTAATTTGATTCTCTTGTAAGACACACAAAAGCCAAGTATGTACTTACCTTTAATACCTTCCCAGAAGTCATTACGATCTCTCCTGACTGAAGTAAACTTGCTTAGGTCATGGTAAGTACTCCAGATATAAACATACTTATCTTCTGAACCACTAACGAGGTAAGTAAAATCATGGCTGAATTTGGGGGAGAAAGGAAAAGCAAATAAAATGTGTGTGTGTATATGTTTAAAGGTTTCCTTTATCAGTGCTTCCTACTTTGTGATACCTAAAATAACGCCTGAAGGAGCTTGTTGAATATGTAGACTCATGGTCTCACTCTAGATGTTCTAAATGTGTACGTGGGATGTAGTGGCCTGGCACTTGTATTTGCATCAAAGCTCTAAGTAACTGTGATGTTAATTAATCCACGTTGGGAGGAATGATGATTTAAGGTGTGAAAGACAGAAGCAGAATACTTTACCAATTGAATTAATTACTATATAATTCAAGAAAAAAGAACTGGTAAGAAAAGGGCAAAAGAAGAGGGCTAGAAAGAAGAAAAGGTAGCTAACCCTATTTCAGGAGAGTGTCCAGAACCCAAATTAGAAATTTAAATAATAATGACATGTAAAGTTTTGAATACAAGACACTGTGCTGTGGGGTGTTAAAATGCTTTCTTAGAGTCCTAAAAGGTTCCTTCCTTTCCTAAAAGGTTCAAGACAATGGGGCGGGGAGGGGAGTGGCGGGATGAGATGTAAGCCCCCTCTTAAAAGCGTAAACAAAGGTACAAAAGCAAAAACTCTAGAGATGAGAGTCTTCTAATCTTGGCTCTACAACTATGACTTCAGGCCAATCACTTAATTTTCTGAGTCTTGGTTTGTTCATTTGCAGAACAGGGTCAATTTGAATTCTATATACTATATAGGTGGACAAGGTAAGTATTGCATGATGATAAATTACTACTTGCAAAAGTGAAAAGAACCCCATTAAACATAAGGCATAGACCAATGGAAAAATGGAATTAGGGGAGAAATGTCCTGATCTCTTTTGGGAACATCTCATTGCCAATTTACCTGAAACTTGCTTTGATCTGGCTGCTGCTATTGACGTAACCCTTATACTTCATGGATAGTGACAAATCTCTCAAATCATATAGTCTGATTCTGGAGTCATTTGAGGTTACCAGTATCTAAAAGTAGATCAAATGAAAAGTTAAAAATATCATCTTTTAGTACAAGCTAAGCTACAACCCAAAAAGGGTGTTACACACGCACACCTCAGAACTAGAAGAAAAGCGGTATTCCACAAGAAAGAGAATACATTTTTTTGCCAAGATATTAAGAACTTTCAAGAATCTACATATAGTATGGAGAGAGATGGTTTTGAATACTGTAGTACCTTATTTTCTCCAGGTAAAGGCTCAATGCCAGTAATTTTTCTTCCAACCTTGTTGCGCCCTCTAGTAGATCGGACATGTATTTGTGTATGGTATTTCAAATGCTAAAAATAAATCATACATTTAAGATATTAGAATTAGGAGCATGTGTGGTGGCTTGTATCTGTAACTCTAGCTACTCAGGAGGCTGAGGCAGGAGGACTGCTTGATCCCAAGAGTTCGAGGCCGTAGTGAGCAATAATTGCACCACTACGCTCTAACTTGGGTGACAGAATGAGACTTTGTCTCTATAAAAAAATTCTTTTTGCTTGGGCGTGGTGGCTCACGCCTGTAATCCCAGCACTTTGGTAGGCTGAGGCAGGTTAATCACTCGAAGTCAGGAGTTCGAGACCAGCCTGGCCAACATGGTGAAATCCCATCTCTACCAAAAAATACAAAAATTAGCTGAGTGTGGTGGCACGTGCCTATAGTCCCAGCTACTCAGGAGGCTGAGGCACAAGAATCACTTGAATCCAGGAGGTGGAGTTGTAGTGAGCCGAGATCGCTCCATTGCACTCCATCCTGGGCAACAGAGTGAGACTCCATCTCAAAAATTTTTTTTTTAAATTAGAATTAGAAGACATCTCAGAAGTCATCTGTTCCAACTCTTAAGACAGACATGGTATTATTTGTCTCTATTTAGAGAAAATACAGTTAAAGCCCAGAGGGGATAAACAACTTGTCCAAAACCATGAAAGTGTTTACTAAGTATACAATTATATAATTTACAAAAAACAATCATTTACCTCTGTATCGTAGAAAATACATCTGCCATCATATGTCCCAATCACTGCATATTTGCCATTCTGACAGAAATTTGCAGCTGTGATCAATTTAGTCTGACCATCTACTTCATTCCACAAAGCCACTTTTTTGTCAGGTATGTTCCAAAGGCGGAGCTTTCCATCCAAAGACCCACTTAGAAAATACCTGTCATCCTAAAGAGGTGGCAAAAGAGAAAGTTTTCATTTTACCACATCAAGAAAAAACTCATTAGCAAATCAAATCAGTAAGTCTATTAGAATAGTTTAAAAATGTAGATTTCAGGGCCAGGCGCGGTGGCTCACGCCTGTAATCCTAGCACTTTGGGGGAGGCCAAGACAGTGGATCACAAGGTCAAGAGATCGACACTATCCTGGCCAACATGGTGAAACCCCGTCTCTAGTAAAAATATAAAAATTAGCTGGGCATGGTGGTGCGTGACTGTAGTCCCAGCTACTCGGGAGGCTGAGGCAGGAGAATCGCTTGAACCTGGGAGGCGGAGGTTGCAGTGAGCCAAGATCGCACCACTGTACTCCAGCCTGGCGACAGAGTGAGACTCCGTCTCAAAAAAAAAAAAAGATTTCATTTAAAAATTTTTATTCTTTAAGCAAGCATTATTTTATGCACCGAAAGCAGTAACAACAATAAGAAACCTCACTATTCACTTTGGAGAAATAAAATTCTAATTATCGTATCCTTAAACTACCGTTTTGCAAGATATGGATGTCAACAGATAACGTAAACATTTGAGTGTGTATTGCATGGAAGAAGATTCTGTGATCAAGTAAGTTTGAGAAATTCTGGGTTACAAAAAGTTAAACGTGATTCTCAGTTAACCTGCATTTTGAATCGCCAAAGAGAGGATAGAGTAGCTAGCATTTTTCAACATACTTAACCACAGACTTTTTTTCAAGGGGTGTGTTTAGGGGAGGTGCTAGACCTTTCAGGAACATGCTATGGGAAACACTATCCTATATCATACCTTCCTCTGGGATACATGTAACACTTGGATACAGAGTAACATCAGTTAGTGGCCCCCAAAACCAGTCATTTTTGGAACTCTAACACCATGTCAACAGAGAATTACTTCATTATTCAAATTCTGCTCTCAGATCAGGGGTTCTCAACCTGTGGCAATATGACCCCACAGGGGATATCTAGCATTATCTGGAGACATTTTGGTTGTCAAAACTGGTGGGAGGATCAGGATGCTACCAGTATCTAGTGGGTAGAGGCCAGGGATGCTGCTAAATATCCTGTAATGCACAGCCTTCTCTCCCCTGTGTAACAAAGAATGTCAATAGTACTAGGATTGAGAAATCTCCTTTAAACTAAATCAGTCCTACCACTTAGCTTGTTTTGTTTTTGGCAACATAAGAATTTTTCTTTCTTTCTTTTTTTTTGGTGATGGGGTCTCAGTTTGTTGCCCAGGCTGGAGTACAGAGGCTCGATCACGGCTTACTGCAGCCTTGACCTCCTGGGCTCAAGTAATCCTCTCACCTCAGCCTCCCAAGTAGTTGGGATCACAGAAGCACACCATCATACCTGGCTAATTTTAAATTTTTTTATAAAAATGGGGGTCTCCCTATGTTGCCCAGGCTGGTCTCGAACTCCTGGCCTCAAGTGATCCTCCTGCCTCAAACTCCCAAAGTGCTGGGACTATAGGAGTGAGCCACCATACCCAGCCAAGATTCTTCTTCTTCTTTTTTTTTCCTTCCCCCACCCCAAACCCCCCTGCCCTAAGGGTTTCTGTTCCTTGCCAAAGATTATTATTCTTACCCATCTCTGAAACCTGTCAAAGACAATCTACAAATAATGGACATCTTCATGGCTATGGTATAGTAAGCTCACTCAATGTGTACCAGTAGAAGAGCTGAACAAGTAAAAATACTCTTAGTCTTCTAATTCAGAATTGTCACATACATACATCTATGTGTGTGTATCTCCATTTTGCTATTCCTTTTTTTTTTGAGAGGCAGTCTCATTCTGTCACTCAGGTTGGGGTACAGTGGCACAATCTTGGCTCACTGCAACCTCCGCCTCCTGGGCTCAAGCAATTCTCCTGCCTCAGCCTCCTGAGTAGCTGGGATTATAGGCATGCACCACGACAGCTGGCTAATTTTTCTATTTTTATTAGAGACAGGTTTTCACCATGTTGGCCAGGCTGGTATTGAACTCCTGACCTCAGGTGATCCACCCGCCTTGGCCTCCCAAAGTGCTGGGATTACAGACATGAGCCACCACGCCTGGCCCATTTTGCTATTTCTTTTCTAACTCTGCTACCTTTCTTCCTTTAACATTATAATAAAAGTCGTATTTCCTAAAAAAAAAAAAAAAAAAAAAAAAAAAAAAAAAAAAAAAAAAAAAAAAAAAAAAAAAAAAAAAAAAAAAAAAAAAAAAAAAAAAAAAAAAAAAAGGCATCACTACCCTATTCTTTCCTAACCCCTCCAACACTCCAGGTCAGTATGATTTTTAGAAATAGGGCTTTATAGTTTCCAAAATAAAACCAAATAAAAGCACTATAAAAAAATCATTGGCTGGGCCAGGCACAGTGGCTCCCATCTGTAATTCCAGCACTTTGTGAGGCCGAGGCAGGCGGATCACTTGAGGTCAGGAGTTGTAGACCAGCCTGGCCAACATGGTGAAACTCTCTCTCTACTAAAAATACGAAAATTAGCTGGATGTGGTGGTGCATATCTGTAATCCCAGCTACCTGGGAGGCTGAGGCAGAACTGCTTGAACCCGGGAGATGGAGGTTGCAGTGAGCTGAGATTGTGCCACTGCACTCCAGCCTGGAGACTGTCTCAAAAAAAAAAAAAAAAAATCATGGCTGAACAGAAAGTTAAACGAATAATAAAATACCACATGGAAAACAACTGGATGGGTGCAGTGGCTCATGCTTTTAATCCCAGCATTTTGGGAGGCCGAGGTGGGCAGATCACTTTGAGCCTAGGAGTTTGAGACCAGCCTGGGCAACATGGCAATACCCTGTCTCTACTAAAAATACAAAAATTAGCTAGGCATAGTGCAGGCATAGTGGTGCATGCCTGTAGTCCCAGCTACCTGGAGAGCTGAGGCAGGAGGATCACCTGAGCCAGGGAAGTTGAGGCTGTAGTAGGCCGAGACTGCACCACTGCACTACAGCCTGGGTGACAAAGTGAGACCCTGTCTCCAAAATAAATAAATAAATAAATAAATAAATAAATAAATAAATAAATAAGAAAAGAAAAGAATGAGAAAGAAAACGATCACAACCAAATATCTCTTTCCAACCTGATACTTTATAGCCAAAATAGAGTTATGGAAAGATTTATGGATGGAAAGATTTTGCTCACAGTTGCTGATGGGGTAAATCCATCCTTTTGTTGTGTGTATAGGGGACAGGGATGGGGGTGTTATTCAGAAAGAAGACTCTAATGACTTGATCATCAAAACTGGTAAGAATTAACACAGTTTTTTTTGTGTGTGTGTGATAGAGGTGGAGTCTCACTGTGTTGCCCAGGCTGGTCTTGAACTCCTAGCCTCAAGCCATCCTCCCACCTCAGCCTCCCAAAGTGCTGGGATTATAGGCGTGAGCCACCAAAATTCTTAACCAAGTCTTCTTTCGCTTTTTTTTTATTTTGAGACAGAGTCTCGCTCTATTGCCCAGGCTGGCATGATCTCAGCTCACTGCAGCCTCTGTCTCCTGGGTTCAAGTGATTCTCCTGCCTCAGCCTCCTGAGTAGCTGGGACTACAGGCACCTGCCACCACGCCTGGCTAATGTTTGTATTTTTAGTACAGACAACGTTTCACCATGTTGGCCAGGTTGGTCTCGATCTCTTGACCTCGTGATCTGCCCGCCTTGGCCTCCCAAAGTGCTGGGATTACAGGCGTGAGCCACCGTGCCTGGCCCTTAAACAAGTCTTCAAGGGTTCAGAATTATCACTGCTTATGTTACAAGCCTGCTCAGGGAAGGAAAGTATATTGAAAACAAGTCAGTCTTCTTAATTTGGGGGAGATTAAGAAATGTGAATATGATTAAAATGTTACATTAAAAAGATAATGTGTGTTAAACATATAAAGATGAGGACACCACTGGAAATGTAATCATAACACCAACTTAGGTAAGGGAAACTTGTTGCTAGGGTCAGCTCGAGTTCTCTGCTTAATAGAGCTAGTGCAGTCAACACTGACATGTGATTTCCCTTTTGCTTACAGTTGCAGAAATCTGTAACTAATTTAGCCTTAAGCATTTGGTGGCTCTATCCTCTACGGGCATACAATAGGTCTGCAATTCCATGACAGCAGATTTTTCTCATTTGGCTGAAATCATATGAAATACTTTACTTCTGGGGGAAAGATATGAAAGGATTTTCTATACTGAAAAGGAATAAAGAAGGGATATCAAGACTAACAATATGAATTCAGTATATCTTGTAATGAATTTTCGTCTTTGCCTCTTTCAGTCTTTTTCTGTCTCCTCTCTCCTCAATCTTCTCATTATTTCTGCCTAGGTACTTCCCTTTCTCATTTATCCATCTGCTGTCTCTTCTTCCTCCATCTCCAATATCTCTCATCTTTAATAGGATACTTTATTTCATTTATTTATACCTTGCATGTCTTAATAAAGATTTAGGATATAATATCCCCAGTTTTTCTAATGCAGATCAGCAGAATATTTCCTTTCTCATTTCTAAAGCAAAATGAAACACAAAATTAAATTGCTCATAACTATGTAGCTGTTAATAATTTTTTTCCTGTAGTCCAACTGCCCTCTAGAGAAACCAGGTTCTCTCACCTTCCTTAGAGGTTAACAAAAACATGTATAAATAGTTACTTACTCTTGGATGAAAAGCTATGGCAGTGACAAAATCTATATGTTGAAAACAGCAAAGGCATTCTCTTCGAGAAATGTGCCATAATCTGACTGTTTTATCCATTGAAGAAGAAAGAAGAAAATAGTTCTATGGGGAAAATGACATTGACTATGTTATCACTATATGAAAAAGAACCCTATTTATACAATAAAAGTGAACTTTTGGTTTTTGTATCCCAACAGTTTTGTTATTGTTAAATGCAGCATCAGAAAGAACAAAAGATTATCAAATTTACTTGGAAGATCCTATTTTCCCCCAAACAGTTAAATACCATATTTCACTGATTCTAAAACTTTTTGACATTACCTGTTCTGAAATTCAGATGAATCTTATCAATGTCTAAAGAAATCTGCCAGGCACCAGCAGAGAACTAAGGTGTGCCTTAGTTGTTATCACCTGCACATATTGGAACTTAGCTATCAGTGTAAGGCATCTATTCATTTTATTGTCACTTCAGTTATTTTCACATTGATAACACTGGTGAATTTTAACTCACATAGATCTCTAATTGTCATTTAAAATGTCTTCAAAAAGATTATCCTATAATGCAGCATGGAAATGAAAAGTTATTGTGCACCTGTCACACTCTAGGCAAGAAAATTAGAGAATAGAAATTGTCAAATCTTTCAGAATAGATCACAGAATGTTCAAGGCTAGAAGATGGTAGTGTAACTGACTTAGGCACCGGGATGGCCCCATCGCCCAGGAACCAAACGCCTATCTGTCAAAAGCTTTCAGCTGGCAGAAGCTTATTAATTCCTAAATGTAATCTATTTAAGGAGGAGAACTATGAGTTATAATGAATGAGAAAACTCAAATGACACCTCTGTATTCTTTGGTGTGCCTAAAGGTGCTAAACAAATCAAGGCAATGATGACATTTATCGCACACTTACGATGTGTTAAGCATTGTTCTTCGCATTATATAGCAACACTATGAAGTAGGTACATTGTGGTATACCTGTTTTCAAATAGATGGTATACTTTATGATTAAAAGTAAAGAATTAAAAAACAGAATTTGGAAGATTTACAATAATCTTTGAAATATCTAACAATCATTTTTATTTTCAAGATCCACTCAGTTCCAGAAAAGTTTTGAAGAGTATATGCAGTTTGCATTATAATTTCCTGTTGATTAATAACAACTGTATAAAAACTTAACCTATGGCACACCATGAACCTATGTTCATTAAAACTGACTTTATTTGGCTGGGCACAGTGGCCCATGCCTGTAAGCCCAGCACTTTGGGAGGCTGAGGCAGGTGGATCATTTGAGGTCAGGAGTTCGAGATCAGTCTGGCCACCATGGTGAAACCCCATCTCCACTAAAAATACAAAAACATTAGCTGGGCGTGGTGGCCCACGCCTGTAATTCCAGCTACTCGGGGAGGCTGAGGTAGGAGAATCGCTTGAACCTGGGAGATGGAGGTTGCAGTGAGCTGAGATCGTGCCACTGCACTCCAGCCTTGGCGACAGAGTGAGACTCCGTCTCAAAAAAAACAAAACAAAACAAAAAAACAAAAAACAGAAACTGACTGTATTCAATTCCTGCAATAGTTCATTGCTTTGAGCATATGAAAGAAGTACGAAGACATCCCTAAAATATTAAGTGAAGGTGCTGAAGACATGTTAAGACTTGTTCCAAATAAGCATTCTTTAAGAAAGACTTGTTCTTTTATAAGTATTTAATAAATACTTCTTATTAAACGAAATTAAATAACGTTCTTAAACTAAGCACTGATCTTGGAAGTCAGATAAATTAGATTAAAATCTAAGTTCTACCCATAACTAATTTTGTGATTTTAGATAGGTCACAGGGGCTCAATCTCTTCCTGGAGACAAAATCAGGTTGACTACCTCATGGGGTTGTTATTGTAAGAATTAACAGGGTAATTCTTGTTATTGGCACAAAATACACCTTCAACAAATAGAAAATTCACGAAAAACACTGTGATAGACATTAAAGAGAAACAATATTTGGTTTGAGTTGGTGTTTGAAAAGCAAAAAACAGTAAAATAATATCTGATTCTATCCTGGAGAGGCTTAGAATCTTGTTGCAGAAATTTTGTTCCTTTCCTCTGGATGGAGGTGGGGTGGAGGGGTTGGGGATATGAGGATAGACCTTTAGGAACCATTCCTGTATGGGGCAGCACCTCATTGAAATAACTCATCTAGACTAGTGCTTCTCAGACTATTTCTGGTGAAGGACTGTTTTTGTTTTTTTAAATTTCCAATGAGTTGTGGACTGAAACTATTTTAAAATACAGAAAACATTTACTAGAAAAATGAAATAAAAATAAAAGGCATATAAAATAAAAGCCCCATTTTGTATTATTATACAAAATAGAAGCCCAAGTTTTAAAAGATTAAACAGGTATAAACTTATTGTGAAAACTGCCATAAACACTTCTCAATAGTTTACTCTTGGTTTCTGTACTTATCTCTTCACAGACTGGTATTCTATATTCACATCGTCAAGGACCAGTAAGACCAGGTGGTTTTTAGGCTGGCACCAGTTCTTAAAAACGCACATTACTCACTTGAGACAATTAGGTACCTGGATAGATACTAAATCATATTACTGCTGCCTCCTAAGAGATAGAATGGAAATAAAGTATAAAATGGAAAGAAAGTGTAAAAAATTTATGATTTCTTAAATCTTTCAACGTGTCCAACATTTGTTATTTTTGTCATCCTGTTTCCTTGTAGTGATTAGCTATTGTGACACTGGAATGGGCTAGAGAGTAATGCTCTAAAGTCACAGGGTTTGAACCTAAACTCCCGTAACTCCCTAGCTATACGCCTTTAAGCATGTTCTTTAACACGTATGACCCTTGGTTTTTTAAATCCTTGATAAGGAAACATCAACAATCGCGTAAGGTTGTTTTGAGGGTACGAACAGAGCACATGTAAAGTACTTAACTTTTGTCTGTGTCCCCAGTGGCTAAAATGCTACTTGGCAGATAGTGATGATGATGATGATGATGACTGCTAATATTAACTGAGCATTATTATGTTCTAGGCAAGTGTTTTATATTTACTAGCTCAGTTAATCATTATCATCACTGCTAATATTAATTGAACATGTATTATGTTCTAGGCAAGTGCTTTATACTTACTAGCTCAGTTAATCTTTCCCTATTATAACCCTATGAGGAAGGTATTTTTATTATGTCTATTTTGCAGATGAGGCATGGTGAGGTTAAAAAACTTGCCCAAGGTCACACAACGTAAGGGGCAGACTAGGAAGAATATGTACCTTGGGAGTCTGGCTCCAGAGGTCATTTCTTAACCAGGTGGTAAAATGATCAACAGATATGTTTTGAGTGAATGAAAAGTACTTGGTACATAGCAGGTATAGTTGCACAGGTTCTCAATTTTTTTTTAACTATTACATATTTCCTCCATGAAAGAAACAAGGGAATAGTCAGTGAGATAGGAAGGGAATCTAGAACATACAGTGCTCCAAAATCAAGTAGTTCAAGAAAGATCAACAGCATCAAATCATCAAATGCTAGAGAAAGGTTAAGGAGAATGAGTTCAAAGAAAAGGTATTAATTCTGGTAGGAAGGTGGTTATAACAGTTAATTTTATGTATCAACTTAGCTATACTCAATTATTTAATTATTAAGCTAGTACTCAATTATTTAATCAAACACCAATCTAGTTGTTGCTGTGAAGGTATTCTGTACATGTGATTAATATCTATAATCAGTTGATTTTAAGTAAAGGAGATCACCCTTGACTATGTGGGTGGGCTTCATCCAATCAGTTGAAGGCCTTAAGACAAAAAACTGAGGTTTCCCAGAGAAGAAATTCTGCTTTAAGACTACAGCATCAGCTGCTTATATGCAGAATTAATATATGATTCAAATAAGAATTTCTTACTTTAGACCATGAAAGATCAAGGAGATCAGCAGTATGTCCTTTATATTTGCAAAATGGCCGTTGCCGAAAGGGTGCATTTTTATCATCAGGGTCTTCATCAGTTCCACTGCATACCTATTTGGATATAAAGATAAACTTTGAAACTGCAATGCAAAACTAGTTTCACATTCTTCCCACCTCGTCTGTTCTCTCATCATTTTGTATGATGCCTGACTGAAATCTTGAGTCACCAAAAGCAAGCTCCCCTTTATGCTGATTTACTACTTAGCACCTCTTCCTTTCATCTCCTTGCCCTAACAAACCGGGGTCATCCCTGAAGACATCGTGCTATCACAATCTTTTCCCTCCCTAATAGAGCCCCCACTTTATCCTTTTTCTAAGCATCTGTTCCTTCAGGAGAGGTGACGGCCAGTACCAGTGAGTGAATCATGATTGGTCTAAGCTAATGAAGATTAGCTGATTTCCCTTCCCAGTGATGACTGGTTAGGCATGTGGTACAATTTCCATGAATTAGACATCGGGCAAAGTTTATGGGGTGGGGATGAGGGGAGGCTTCTAGAGAGATTTTCTCACTCTTAAAGAGAGGCACACTAATAGGACTCCTCCTTTCCTGCATCTGAACATTGCTGTCTTCATGTGACAACTAAGAGTGTAGCAGCCATCTTAAGACCATAGTGTAAAAAGCCGAAAGGAACAAAACAAAGAGTACAAAGCAGGGAGATAGTAGGACGATGCTACTGAGCTGCTGAATTAACTAACCCTGGAACCGCCTTACCTCCAGAGTTGCTTCCTCATTGTTTAAGCCATTTTCAGTTGGATTTCTGTTATTTGAAGTCAAAAGCATACTGACAGAGGTAGGTAGAAAATAATGCCATACATGTGTACTGTGCATCTAGTTACCACATGCTTTCGTATTCATTATCTGAATTCTAACAATTCTTTGAGGTAGGTATTAACAGTATAAAGATAAAGAAATTAGTAAAAACAAACAAACAAACAAAACACACACAAAACCCCTGAGGATCAAAGAGGTTAAAATAATATATTAAAGGCTACACAGCCACCTGTGAACAGCAGAACCAAAGCAGTAATACAAGTTATCCAATTGTAAGTCCAAAGTTTGTCCTTCAAATGTTTTACATGACATAGCATGAGCAAGAACAGAGGGTTAGCTAAGCCTTGCATATTTAGGGAAAGGTAGGTAGGATGATGAGGGCAGAGAAAACAGTATATGGAGACGTAGTCAGAAATTAGGGTAGAAAGGTACTTTGGGATCACATTTAAAAAGGCCTCGGCCAGTCACGGTGGCTCATGCCTGTAATCCCGGCATTTTGGGAGGCCGAGACAGGCAGATCACCTGAGGTTGGTAGTTCGAGATCAGCCTGACCAACATGGAGAAAACCCGTCCCTACTAAAAACACAGTATTAGCCGGGCATGGTGGCGTATGTCAGTAATCCCAGCTACTTGGGAGGCTAAGGCAGGAGAATCGCTTGAACCCGGGAGGTGGAGGTTGCGGTGAGCTGAGATCATGCCATTGCACTCCAGCATGGGCCACAAGAGTGAAACTCTGTCTCCAAAAATACATAAATAAAATAAAATAAAATAAATAATAAAAAGGCCTCAAATTTGTGGCTTAAAAGTTCAGACATGGAGAGCCAACACAGGTTTCTGAGAGGAAAAAAACACCACCATCTTACTGGTGATTCAGAAAAAGAACTCTGGGCAGTAATGTAAAAGATGGTTTGGAGAGAGCGTTGAGGCAGGAAAAGCAGTCAATAAGTTTAAGTAAGAATAATGAGGGCTTGAATTAGGTCAGTGGCATGGGGATAGATTAAAAAGTACCACTATTATTCGTGTAGGACTTTACAGTTTATAAAAAACATCTTCACATCAACCATGGAGGTAGACCACCAACACAGACTCCTGTAACCTTTGCCAAGCACTTCTAATGCTAGATGAGTACCATCCTCGCCCCCCTCAATTTTGCTACCAGACTAGTGAGCACTGCTGGGAGACATACAGCTAAACAGGCTTCCCTCATTACATACAAATCAGATTCGGAGTTTCACTCTTGTTGCCCATGCTGGAGCGCAATGGCAAGATCTTGGCTCACTGCAACCTCTGTCTCCCAGGTTCAAGCCATTCTACTGGCTCAGCTTCCCAAGTAGCGGAGATTACAGGCACATGCCACCACACCTGGTTAATTTTTTATATTTTTGGTAGACACAGGGTTTCACCATGTTGGCCAGGCAGGTCTTGAACTCCTGACCTCAGGTGATCCACCCACCTCAGCCTCCCAAAGTGCCGGGATTACAGGCATGAGCCACCATGACCAGACTAAATTGTTTTTGTTTTTTTTTTTCTTTCTAGATGGAGTCTCACTCTGTCGCCCAGGCTGGAGTGCAGTGGCTAACTGCAACCTCTGCTCCCCCGGGTTCAAGCGATTCTCCTGCCTCAGACTCCCGAGTAGCTGGGATTATAGGCGCCTGCCACCGTGCCCGGCTAATTTTTGTATTTTTAGTAGAGACGGGGTTTCACCATCTTGGCAGGCTGGTCTTGAAATCCTGACTTCATGATCCACCTGCCTCGGCCTCCCAAAGTGCTGGGATTACAGGTGTGAGCCACCACACCCAGCCTGAATTTTTTAAGTTATAAAGTAATACATGATCAGTGTAGACAATTTGAAAAACAAAAAAAACAGAAAAATTAAAATCACCCCAAACCTGCTAACATTTTGTCTCTTTTCAATCTTTCATTTTAAAAAAATGTATTTGAAATCATATTAAACATGAAATTTACCAATCTTCCTATTATACCATGAGCATTTTCTGCATTTCATGCTTTGAAAACATTTAGTAGCTGCATAATATGGATGCATCACAATTAATCATTCTTCCTTTGTTGGTCACTTAGACATTTCCAACTTTTCTGCTAATAAAAACAGTAATTCGGCCAGGCGTGGTGGTTCATGCCTGTAATCCCAGCACTTTGGGAGGCTGAGGCAGCCGGATCACCTGAGGTCAGGAGTTGGAGACCAGCCTGGCCAACGTGGTGAAACTCCATCTCTACTAAAAATACAAAAATTAGCCGGGCGTGGTGCACACCTGTAATCCCAGCTACTCGGGAGGCTGAGGCAGAAGAATCACTAGAATCTGAGCGAGACTCCGTCTCAAAAACAAACAAACAAACAAAACAAAAAACAAACAAATAAAACCCAGCAATTCAATGAATGCCCTGGAACGTGAATCTTTGAATCTTTATCCATATTTGACTATTTCCTTTTTTTTTTTTTTTTTTTGAGACTGAGTCTCGCTCTGTCACCCAGGCTGGAGTGCAGTGGCACGATCTTGGCTCACTGCAACCTCTGAATCCTGGGTTCAAGCAATCCTCCTGCTTCAGCCTCCCGAGAACCTGGGATTATAGGCACACGGCACCACACCCATCTAATTTTTGTATTTTTAGTAGAGATAGGGTTCCACTATGTTGGCCAGGCTGGTCTCGAACTCCTGATCTCAAGTGATCCACCTGCCTCAGCCTCCCAAAGCGCTGGGATTACAGGCGTGAGCCACTGTGCCTGGCCTATTTCCTTATCCTTATATTAGGGTTATTACTGGGTCAAAAAGTTTAAACCTGAAACTTTTATAGTCTCTGTTTCTTCTTATGTTTTGAATTAAAAAATAATACTTCTTAAGTTCCAGGATACATGTGCAGAATGTGCAGGTTTGTTACATAAACGTGTGCCAGGGTGGTTTGCTGCACCTATCAACCCATCACCTAGGTATTAAGCCCCACATGCATTGGCTATTTTTCCTGATGCTCTCCCTCCTCCCATCCCCCTGACAGGCCCCAGTGTGTGTTGTTCCCCTCCCTGTGTCCATGTGTTCTCATTGTTCAGCTCCTACTTATAAGTGACAACATGTGGCATTTGGTTTTCTGTTCCTGCATTAGTTTGTTGAGGATAATGGCTTCCAGTTCCATCCGTGTCCCTGCAAAGGACATGCTCTCATTCCTTTGTATGGCTGCATAGTATTCCATGGTGTATATGTACCACATTTTCTTTATCCAGTCTATCATTGATAGGCATTTTTGTTGATTCAATGTCTTTGCTATATGGAATAGTGCTGCAATGAACATATGCCTGCATGTATTTTTATAACAGAATGATTTCTATTCCTTTGGGTATATACCCAGTAATGGGATTGCTGGGTCAAATGATATTTCTGGTTCTAGGTCTTTGAGGAATTGCCACACTGTCTTCCACAATGGTTGAACTAATTTACATTCCCCTCTTCCATTTGTTTTAATAAAAGTAGGTAAGCATAAAAGAAAACTTTAGAAAAACAGAGTATAAAGAATCAAAAGATGTAAAATCCTATCACTCAGAGATAAAGAATATTATTAATAATTTAGCATATTTCCTTAAAGTCTTTTATCTATAAATATTTATAGGGCCAGGCACGGTAGTTCGTCCCTGTAATCCCAGTGCTTTGGGAGGCTGAGGCAGGAGGATTGCTTGAGGCCAGGAGTTTGAGATCAGCCTGGACAACACAGTGAGACTGTCTCTACAAAAATAATCATTATTATTACTATTTTTTGAGATGGAATCTTGCTCTGTCACTCAGGCTGGAGTGCAGTGGTGCAATCTTGGCTCACTGCAACCTCTGCCTCCTGGGTTCAGGCGATTCTCATGCCTCAGCCTCCCAAGTAGCTGAGATTACAGGTGGCTGTCACCATACCCGGCTACTTTTTGTATTTTTAGTAAAGACGGGGTTTCACCATGTTGGCCAGGCTGGTCTTGAACTCCTGATCTCAACTGATCCACCCACCTCGGCCTCCCAAAGTGCCAGGATTACAAGTGTAATAAGCCACTGTGCCTAGCCCAAAAATTATTTTTTAATTAAAAAAACAGGCCAGGCACGGTGGCTCACGCCTGTTATCTCAGCACTTCGGGAGGCCGAGGTGGGCAGATCACGAGGTCAGGAGATCGAGACTATACTGGCTAACACGGTGAAACCTCGTCTCTACCAAAAATACAAAGAAATTAGGTGGGCATGGTGGCGGGCGCCTGCAGTCCCAGCTACTCAGGAGGCTGAGGCAGGAGAATAGCGTGAACCTGGGAGGCAGAGCTTGCAGTGAGCCGAGATCGCGCCACTGCACTCCAGCCTGGACGAGAGTGAAAAAAAAAAAAAAAAAA